>NW_026779146.1:0-149201 GCF_030144855.1 Hypanus sabinus | reverse complement strand
CCCCGGCGGGAGCTGCGCGCTGGCGTAGGACGGCGGGAATCCCGGGATCTGGCACAGCGGGCTCCGTCACCAGGAACGTTGTGTCCGCCTTCGCCGGGATCGGCATCATGGAGAGAGGCTGGAGGGGGGGGGGGGGAGGAAGGGAGAAGAGGGTCTTTAACCGTGTACTGTCCTTTAAACCCTCCCTCAGTCCATCTTGTGCTGCCCTCCCCGTGTCATAGACCATAGAACGTACATCAAGAACAGGCCATTGGGCCCACAATGTCGTACCGTCCAAGCTGAAACTCAAATCAAAATCGACACCAAACACTCCACCTTCCTCATCTCCACGTGCCTCCCCAAACGTCTCTTAAAAGCCCCTAATGTATTTGCCTCTAGCGGCAGATCAGGCAACCACCACTCTCCGAATAAAAAAAAACTTACCCCTCACATCCGCACCCCCGACACCTTCATTGCCTGCCCTCTGGTACTAGACATGTCAACCCTGGGAAACAGATACCCCCCTGTCCACTCTATCTATGCCTCTCATAATCCTATAAACTGCTCTCGGATCTCCCCTCGGCCTCCGGCGTAAGGAACCCACGTTTATCCAGCCACTTGTGACAGCATGTGCCCTCTAAACCAGGCAGCGTCCTGGTGAATCTCTTCTGCCCCCTCTCCAAAGCCTCGACATCCTTCCCGTACTGGGGACGGACAGAACTGTCCACAGTTCTTCAGGTGTAGCCTGATCAGAGTTTGATAAAGTTGCAACATCACCCGCTGACTCTTGAACTCAAAGTCTTGACTAACAAAAGCGAGCGTCCTTAGCCGCCTCATCGACCTGCGTGGCCGCTTTCAAGGAGCTGTGAACTTGGATCGCAAGATCCCTCTGCTCAGCGACGCTGGTAAAGATCTTGACATGAACAGAGTACTTTCCACTGCAGGAATCATCCTCTCCACATCCACTCTATCTGCGTCCTCTGGTCCTAGACTCTCCCACTATAGGAAACATCCTCTCCACATCCACTCTATCTGTGGTCCTAGACTCCCCCAATATAGGAAACATCCTCTCCACTTCCACTCTGTCTGTATCTTCTGGTCCAAGTCTCCCCCACTATAGGAAACATCCTCTCCACATCCACTCTATCTGTGTCCTCTAGTCCTAGAATCCCCCACTATAAAAAAACATCCTCTCCACATCCACTCTGTCTGTATCCTCTGGTCCTAGTCTCCCCTTCTACTGGAAACATCCTCTCCACATCCACTCTATCTGTGTGCTCTGTTCCGAGACTCCCCATCATAGGAAACATCCTCTCCACATCCACTCAATCTGTCTTCCTAGACTCCCCCACTGTAGGAAACTTCCTTTCCACTTCCACTCTATCTAAGTCCTCTGGTCCTAGACTCGCCCACTATGGGAAACATCCTCTCCGCATCCACTCTGTCTGTACCTCCTCTGGTCCTAGACTCCCCATCTACAGGAAACATTCTCTCCACATCCACTCTATCTGTGTCCTCTGGTCCTAGACTCCCCCCACTACAGGAAACATCCTCTCCACATCCACTCTATCTGTGTCTTCTGGTCCTAGACTCCCCCACTACAGGAAACATCCTCTCCACATCCACTCTATCTGTGTCTTCTGGTCCTAGACTCCGCCACTATAGGAAACGTCCTCTTCACATCCACTCTATCTGTGTCCTCTGGTCCTAGACTCCCCCACTTATAGGAAACATACTCTCTACTTCCACTCTATCTGAGTTCTCTGGTCCTAGACTCCCCCACTATAGGAAACATCCTCTCCACATCCACTCTATCTGTGTCCTCTGCTCCTCGACTCCACCAGAATAGGAAACATCCTCTCCACATCCACACTATCTGTGTCCTCTGGTACTAGACTCCCCCACTAATAGTAAACATCCTCTCCACATCCACTCTGTATCTTCTGGTCGAAGACGCCCCCACTATAGGAAACATCCTCTCCACATCCACTCTGTCTGTATTCTCTGGTCTAGACTCTCCCACTATAGAAACATCCAGTCCACATCCACTCTATCTCCCTTCCCTCTGGTCCTACACTCCCCCACTATGGGAAACATCCTCTCCACATCCACTCTATCAGTGTCCTCTGTTCCTAGACTCCCCAAATATAGGAAACATCCTCTCCAAATGCACTCTATCTGCGGTCCTAGGCTCCCCCAATATAGGAAACTTCCACTCCGCATCCACTCTTTCTGTATCCTCTGGTCCTAGACTCCTCCCTCTACAGGAAACATCCTCTCCACATCCACTCTATTTGTGTCCTCTGTTCCTAGACTCCCCCATCATAGGAATCATGCTCTCCACATCCACTCTGTCTGTGGTCCTAGACTCCCCCCACTATAGGAAACATCCTCTCTCCATCCACTCTATCTGTGTCCTCTGGTCCTAGACTCCCCACAATAGGAAACATCCTCTCCACATCCTCTCTATCTTCCCCTGCGCAGGTCTCCACCTCTGACTACGGTGAAAAATTACGTGGACCTTACATATGGTTAACGTCTGACGGCGATGGTGCGTCTGGCAACGGCAGCAGGTACGAATGGATTGGGAGCCTCCTAGTCAGAACCCTGTACGGCAGCCGGCACAGGGTATTTGGTCGCTCGCAGCTGGGACTGAGCGGGCAGCTGTTTCGGCAGACCCCTATGCGACTGATCAGCCCTATGTATGGACCGCATTGCTCACCCCAATTCGGGAAGGCGTAGAAAAGGTGGATTATAAATTGCCTATTCAATCACTCAGCTGGATAGGTTACCGCGACTATCGGGCTATTCCCAGCACTGCGGTCGAAATAAGAAACAATGCAACCTGAGACTGACAGCATGGAATGAAAGGACTCCCCTGGACGCGGATGGCATCTCTGACAGACCCTACCGGAGAACAGCCTTGATCGCTGCTGAGCTGAGGCGCTACAACATCGACATTGCTGCCCTGAGTGAGACCAGGCGCCTGGGTGAGGGCTCTTTAACAGAGGAGGGGGTGGGTTCTACAACATCGACATTGCTGCCCTGAGTGAGACCAGGCGCGCGGGATGGAGGCTCTTTAACAGAGGAGGGGGTGGGTTCTACAACATCGACATTGCTGCCCTGAGTGAGACCCAGGCGCCTGGGTGAGGGCTCTTTAACAGAGGAGGGGGTGGGTTCTACAACATCGACATTGCTGCCCTGAGTGAGACCAGGCGCCTGGGTGAGGGCTCTTTAACAGAGGAGGGGGTGGGTTCTACAACATCGACATTGCTGCCCTGAGAGAGACCAGGCGCCGGAATGGAGGCTCTTTAACAGATGGGTTCCACCTTCTACAACATCGACATTGCTGCCCTGAGAGAGACCAGGCGCCGGAATGGAGGCTCTTTAACAGATGGGTTCCACCTTCTACAACATCGACATTGCTGCCCTGAGTGAGACCAGGCGCCGGGATGGAGGCTCTTTAACAGATGGGTTCCACCTTCTTCTGGAAAGATTTCTCCCCAGGTGGACAACATCACCACGGAGTAGGATTGGCCATCGAGAACACCTTTCTACCAAGTCTCACAGAAACACATGTTGGCATTAGTGAAAAACTAATGACCCTCCGTATCCTCCTGGCAAAGGAACGTTCTGCCACGCTTCTCAGTGCCTGTGCACCAGCTTTGCCATCTGGGAATGAGGCCAAGGGATGCTTTTATCAGACATGGGATGAAGTACTTTGCCGGATCCCGAAGAACCGTCAGATCTTTTTGGTTGAGGAATTCAACGCCAGGGCGGGACAGAACAACAGGATATGGAGTGGAGTGCTAGGTAGGCATGGTATTGGCAAGGTCAATGCAAATGGCACGAGACTACTCATTCTTTGCTCTGAGCATAACCTTACCATAACCAACACCATCTTCCAGCAGAAGGCAAAATATAAGACCTCGTGGATGCACCCTCGCTGTAAACATTGTCACATGATCGACTTCGTCATTGAGAGACGTAGTGACATCAAGGATGTTCTCATCACCTGTGCCGTGATAGGTGCAGAGTGCCGGACTGACCATCGGATGATTGTGGCCAAGCTCCATATGAAAGTGCGCCCCCACCCGCCTTGCGGCTGCAAAAGCTCAATTAAAAGCGGCTAAATTGCAACCGCCTGAGAAACACGGAATCAGGAAATGAGTTTCGACGCAACCCAGCTGAGAAACTGAGGAAGCTGGTACGTTGTCTGAGCTCAGAAAATACCATGGAACGACAGAGGACCTATATCGCTCTGCGCTCCATGAGGCAGCAGCTCAATCCATCGGCCAGAAGAGCAGGAACCACCAAGACCGGTTTGACGATAACTCAGACACTACCCACAACTTGCTTAAGGACATGCACAAAGCACACCGGGCAACATTAGACAACCCCTCATCCACCAGCATCAGACAGCATTGGCCGGCAGCTCGGAGGAAAGTGCAAAAGGCAATTCGGGCCATACAAAATGAGTGGTGGACCTAAAAGGCACATGAAATCCAGTTCTTTGCCGATAATAATGACATGCATATTTTTTACAATTATGTCAAAACCATCTACGGCCCAATAAATCGATGCATTGCTCCCCTGAAAACAGAAGATGGTCTAACACTTTTGAATAATCAGAATACCATTCTGCTGAGGTAGGCTGAGCATTTTAACACCCTGCTTGATCAAGACTCTGACGCAGACCCCACCATCCTGGACGAACTGCCTGAATGTCCACGTATCCACGACCTCAGTCTACCACCAACCTTCCAGGAGGTTCTATCAACTGTCCATTCCCTTAAGAACAACAAGTCCCCTGGCACTGACAATCTCCCTGCTGAGCTACTGAAGAACGGAGGGCACATGGTGGGGCTACTGAAGAATGGAGGCGAACCCTCTACGAGTACATCACCGATGCCTGGACTGACGAGAACATCCCGCAGCAATGGAGAAATGCAAACACCGATGTCATTTATAAGGACAAGGGTGACATCTGTGGCAATACTAGGGGCATCTCACTCCTTTTTGTTGCTGGCGAAGGTGATGCTTCAGAGGCTCATCGGCAGCATCACTGAGTCAATGCTGCCCGAATCGCAGTGTAGGTTTAGGAAGAACAGGAGCACGGTCGACATGATCTTCACAGCCCGGCAGCTTCAGGAAAAGTGCCGGGAGCAACATCAGGACCCGTTTATGGCCTTTGTCGACCTCTCCAAAGCATTCGACACAGTGCAAAGAGCTTTTATGGGATGTCCTCCTCAGGTGTGGCTGTCCCAATGCATTTGTTACCATCCGCCGCCAGTTCCAGGATGGGATGACTGATCGGGTGACCATAGCAGGACAAGAGTCCGAGCCCTTCCTTGTACACACAGGGGTGAGGCAGGGGTGTGTGCTAGTGCCAGTGCTCTTTACCATCTTCCTCCTGTGTGTTGCCAAGCCTCTCCGCAACGAGACTGAAGACAGCAGCGGTGTGCCAGAGGACGTCAGATCAGATGGCAACCTCTTTGACATCAGGCGGCTCCAGGGCACCACCAAACTCCATAGAGAGCGGGTCCTGGAGCTGCAGTATGCAGATGATTGTGCTCCTGTGGCCCATACTCCGGAGGATCTTCAGACTGTCCTTGCTGTGGCGGTGAGAGCGTACAGCAGGATGGGGCTGACCGTCAATACCACCAGGACAGAAGTGGTTTGCCAATGGAGTACCAGTGTTCCACCCACCCTACCTGCCTTCACTGTTGGTGATGAAAAGCTGTCAGTAGTTCCATCTTTAAAATATCTGGGCAGGATTCTATCTGAGGATAGCGGCATTGACAACGACATCCGGAGCCGCATTAAACAGGGATGAGCTGCCTTTGGGAGACTTCGGCGTTGTCTTTCAGAACAGGAGCCTTCGTCCCTCCACAACGGTCGTTGTATACCAAGCGGTCTGTGTCACCACCCTCCTCTATAGCTGTGAAGCTTGGGGAAACTACAGCCGTCACATCATGTCCTTGGTGCGCTTCCACATAAGCTGCCTTCAGCGCATCCTGGGAATTACTTGGCGTGAGCTGGTGCCTCACACTGAAATACTGGTAAAGACCAACTGCAGGGGTATTGAGGCCATGATCACCTATCGTCAGCCGCAGTGGCTGGGGCACGTGATAAGGATGCCCACATGTCGGCTACCCCGCGGAGTGTTATACGGCCAGCTACATCATGGTCGACGCTCAGCTGGAGGGCCGAAGAAGCGCTATAAGGTTCAGATGAAGAATGATTTAAGGAGTGCAAAATGAGACCCGAGGACCTGGAGGATGTTGCTGCTGACCATAACACTTGGCGACTGCTGTGTAGGGACGGGTTCGTATTCTGGAGATGAAAAGAACAACCAGAAGACAGCAGAAGAGAGCCAGGAGAAATGCAGCCATGGTTGCCATGATTACTACCACGACCACATGTACATGTCCCACCTGCAATAGAGCTCATGGGTCCAGGACAGGACTGTATGGTCATCAGAGATCTCACGGTTAAAGGAGTGTATGTCGTCATCGGATCTCGATGGACAACAGAAAAAGAACGATGGTGTACAGTGCTGGGTGTGTACAGGACCGTGTGCTCACTGAACAGCGCTGCGAGTTTTATTGTTCTGCGTCCTGGCAGTGTAGGGCTAGATATTGTAAGGTTCACTGTCCCTGCCTTCAAATGTTGACTGTGCTTGAGCAGTGACATATGCAGGACATGTTTATACCAGAGACAGACCATTCCCTTCCCTTGCAGTACGGGTCAGATGTTGTTAGAATCTCTGTCGTTACAGTACGGTGCCGGCAGTTTAAACATCATATTTAACTGCATGTGGTCTGTGTCTCACAATGTACTAAATTTCCCCAAAGGACTTACCCATAGAAATGGTCAGAGAGACTAAATAGCACTTATCTTCAGTATCAACTCCCAGAGAACATCACCAGACCACCTTTCTCATCACGCTTTCCTCTTTGTCCTTTTCCTTAGTGAACACCAGCATTCATTTTCTACCTCGCGTGCTAAATCTGGCTCCGGGAATAAGCTCCCACCTTTGTCCTAGGGTGGTCCTGTCCTCTCCCCACTGTACTGTTATTTTCTGTGTATGCATAAGGTGACTTAGGATTCTCATTGATCTTCCTGAATGACGACATTTCCTGGTCACTCTTCACTCTCCTGATTCACCGTTGTTTTCTTGCTTCATGTTCCTGCAAGACCCTGTCCAATTTCATCTTCCTCGTCCTTACATAGGACTCCTCTTACATGTTTAAACAAATAAGTATCTGTCATCACCCTCAATCCCTGACCATCCCTGTCCTTCTCTACCCTCCTCACAGGGACAGAGAACTACTAAATTCTGACTGGCTGGGCTGTACGGGGCTCCCACATGTCAGACATCAGCCAAACTCAGCTCCATCCAGTAACAACCTGTAACATCAGCTCCCAGACAACTCTCTGTGAGACCTGCCCAATTCTTCCACAACTTTACAATCATCGACCTGCAGGTCCAAACATATTCTCATCAATAACCATCCGAAACCCTCCAGAATTAGGATCCATAAAACTTTCCCAATTAAACTCCAATCATCTTGCTAGTTCATTTCCCAATACCATGACAGGTATGTCTCCCTCCATGGTGGACCATCTGCATCCTTTTTCTTAAAACCTTCCTGATCACA
This sequence comes from Hypanus sabinus, assembly GCF_030144855.1. Classification (NCBI taxonomy): domain Eukaryota; kingdom Metazoa; phylum Chordata; class Chondrichthyes; order Myliobatiformes; family Dasyatidae; genus Hypanus; species Hypanus sabinus. Next base: position 141,558 of record NW_026779146.1, on the reverse strand, counting down.
CCAAAAAAAAAATGTCCCATCTGCTCAATACTACTTACTGACCTGTAGCTCTGTGTCCCAAAGGCCCCTCCACATGCCACACGATACAAATCGTCAGCGTTGCTCCAGTAAGCTTCCCCGTGAGAGTATTACATCCCCTTCACTGTAACCAATCCCTGTTACACCAGTCCCACATGTCCTGGAAGAGAGCCCAAAGACCTGTGTTCCTGATGACCTCCCTCCTGCCCCAAATTGTTAGACACACATTTAAGTGTACCAGCTTACCATATCTTACGTCGCAATCATGTGGCACCTGAAACAATTCTGAAATCATCACCCGAGATTTACTTTCTAACTTTCTGCACTACTCCTTAAATTCTCTTCGCAGGACCTTATCTTTCTGTTGTTAGTTCTAATAAGGAACATGGCCTCTGAGTGTTCACCTTACCCTTTCAGAATGGCCCGTACCTTGCAGAGATCCTTGCACATGGCATGATCGGAGTAACGCATCATCCTGCAATCTCACTCATTTACACACACCCTCCGGTCTGTGCACCCGCAGAAAGTGTTTGATACTTCTGATTCATATCTTTCCATCCCCGTATTTATGTGTTTTCTAATAGCATGTTGGTAATTGTAGGGTTCTCAGTAATATTAACTGTAATGTTAACTGCTAATTATAACATAGCTTTTTTGAAATGTTATAATGAAATGGCTTCTCTACAATGTTAACTATGAGGCAATGTTCTGTCTCCCACTCTTTTTTCTCTCTGTCTGCCTCTCTCCCTCTCTCTCCCTCTATATCTCTCCCCCTCTCCCCTCTTTTACTCACGAGGCCTTAGTCGCTTCACTCTCTTTCCCTCTCTCTCTCTCTCTCTCTCTCTCTCTCTCTCTCTCTCTCTCTCTCTCTCTCTCTCTCTCCCTCTCTCTCTCTCTCTCTCTCTCTCTCTCTCTCTCTCTCTCTCTCTCTCTCTCTCTCTCTCTCTCTCTCTCTCTCTCTCTCCCTGTCTCCCTTAGGATTTCTCAGTCGATGCACTGCCACTCTTTCTCTCTCATTCTAGTTTCTCTGCCTATCCCACACGGCCATTGCTTCGCTCTCACTCTCGCGACATATTTCTCGTGTCCTATCCGTCGCGCGCTCTTCCTCACGTGGTCTCCTTCGCGCCGTCTCACTCAAGCCATCTCCCTCGTGCTCCGTCCCCCTCGCGGTCTCTCATTCTGTCGCTCTCCCTCGCGCTCACCATCGCCCGCAAATTCCCCCTCACGCCCTCTACATCACTCTCACTCCAGCGTCGTCTCCATGGTACCCTCTCCCTCGCGCTCCCTCCCTCACGTGCTCACCCGCGCGCCCTTTCCTCACGTTGCCTCATTCGCGCTCTCCTTCGCGCCCTCAGCCCTCGCGCGGTCTCCGGCTCGCGCTCACTTTCTCTATCGCTCTATCTCGCACTGAGAGACGAGTGAACTTATCGGTACTTTGTCTCAACTGTAAAACAGGAAAAGTCTCTCACAGGAAGATAGTTAAAGAGACAGTGAGAAGGGAAACCTACAAGTAGAGAAGGTGGAGAAAAAGAAGGTGAAGCAAAGGGCGGGTTTTTACGAGAGCAGGAATGGTTACTGCAGACAAAACTAAACTCCAAGATCGGGCAGTTTTGTCAGAACCGGGAAGCGGGGGAAAAGATTCGCCTCAAGCTTCAATTTAACAGGGCTGGACGTGAGATATAAAGGGGATTTCTCTGGGATGGGGAGGCCAGTGATGCCGTCGGGATCAGCTGTGAGCAGCTGTTCTGTAACTCTGAGGCAACACACACAAAACGGGAATAGTGTGTACAGCTGACAGGACTCTGATGAAGGGTCTCGGCCCGAAACGTGGACAGTTCATTCTTCTCCGTAACTGCTGCCTGGCCTCCTAAGTTCCTCCAGCATTTTGTGTGAAGAAAGGAGTAAAGAGTCGATATGTCGTGGCGAGACCCTTCATCAGGATCTGATTTTGTGCGTGCCGTTTAGTATTTCGAGCGAATGCATGTTTGTTTTGTTACTCTGTTCATCACATTGTTTTTCATGTTGGGCGATAGAATAGGGAGCATGAAGGCAGTTGAATTGTAATTTTTTACAGCATTTATTTCGAACACTTCATGAGTTTCAAAATCCGAGTCAACGGGTAATTCACCGCATTCCTTAGTTCCTCTGAGAATTTGCTCTGAGTCAGGGCGTAAATACACGTGTTGGTGCAGGAGCTGAGAATCTGCAGCATGTCCGCTGTGTGGCCTGTGATGTAACCTGGATCCGTGGCTGAATTAGTATAACTCCTTGAAATCCGTCTGTAGATATAAAATACCACGTATGTTGCCCACAACAATAAGAAACTACTGGTTATGCTGAAGAGCAAAACGATGGATTTGTGTCGGTTCTCCATCTCCCGGTCCTTGTCATTCTCTCCACTCTTTTGTCCCCGGAGCCCCCTGCGGGCTCGACTGGCCACTAGAATCCGCCTGACAGTCAGAATATTGAACAGCAAAACCAGAAAGAATGGGATACAGGGACACAAAATGAGGTGAAACATCTCAAATGCCGCCCATGATGGAGAGCTCCTGTATCTCGGTGTATGAACACAACCCCAGGGAACACCATCGATTATTTCAACAGGCCCGTATATAAATCCCCAGGGGACCGTCTCCAAACAGGTCAACACACTCACTGTCCCGATAACCACTGCTGCCGTTCTCTCGGTGCAATATATTGTTTTCAGCTTCTCACAGCAAATAGCCACAAATCGATCGACGGTGAAAGCGACAGTCACCCAGACCGAAGTCACAGTGCTCGCAAAAATCAACCAGAGACCGAATCTGCACGCAGGAGTGATCCGCAGGAATGATCGCGGAAAATAAATCATTGCAGTCCACCTCAGCAGTGGATGGGAGATAACAACCATGAGATCGGCCGCGGCCATTCCCACCAGGTAGCGAGTGATACATCTGGAGAGACCGCATTTTCCCCGGGACAGGATCACAATCGCCACCAAGTTCGCTGGAAAAGAGACGGGGAACAGCAAGCTGAGAAAATACAGAGCAGAAGCCAGTGCAGCAGTTTGAGTGGTGTTAGGAACGCAGCGGCAATGAATATGGAACTGAGAGAGGGTTTAAAACAAATCCCAACATTCATCAATCTCTGCTCAAAACTTAGAAAAATAAACAAACGACTAACTTAACCGGAAGTTAACAAGAAGGCGGCACAAACATTCAAACTTAGAAACCTTTCCTAACGACTTCTCATACAAGCACAAACTTAAAGTGATAAATTTAAAAGTCCATGTGATTTATACAGTCAGTAAGGAGAGACTTCCCCAAAACAAGCGATTCCTTCGAAGTAACGACGATCTGCCGATCCCACAGCCGGGAGATGCCTTGTTCGCAGAAATCACGAGGAAGTAAAAGGAACTGACCTTTTGACTGGAGGGTGGTCACTGCACAAGCCTTCCAGACCTTGCAGGGGTTCAACTAAAATGTGCATGTCGTGGTGACCCACTTTCTGCGCAGGCGAACCGGCTCACAAATAGCCAGCACGCGGGGGGAGACTTTGGTAATGCAGAACCGATGTCATTTCCGCCCGGAGAGGGCGGGCGCTAGGGATCTAAATACCAGCACCGCGAAGTTTGAACAATCTAGTCTCGAAACGACTTACCTACCAATTCCTGAACGATGTAAAAAAAAAACAGGGCAATCATTCCCAAGTCGCTGAACGACATTAACGTTATCCAATCATTTGAATTCGGATAACTCCTGTTATGCCTTAACTCTCTGATACTGGACTGCAAGGGAAAAATAAACGGGCAACAAGCAGAACCCGTGGAGTCTCCACACATCCGACCAATAACAACAACGGTGCACAAAAAATAAAACTGAGAACGACATCACAAACCGCGGCTTGGTTTAAATACGGTTTAAAACATGCCATCACTCCACGGTCACTCCAAGTCTGTGTTTGGATGATCATCCCACTCACAAGAGCATTACATCACCCCACTTCTCCGTGTCCAGACTGTGAGCATGCAACAGGGGACCCTGTAATATTTCCATTTTATTGTTGCATTTAGCTGAGGGAGGGTCGAGAGAGGGCGCGGAGCTCGGGAAGTCTGAGGAGGAGTTTACACAGTAAAATATAGTCCATATGATCTGAATAACGATCCCTTACTGATGTGCGAAATGTGAAGAGGCAGCGGAAAGCTAAAACCGGGCAATTACCTCGTCAGAGTTAATACTGGATGGAACATTTTCTACCAGCGTCCTACGCGTCTCGACTGGATGAAATGAATAAATCCGGACGTTGATGGCGGGATTCTTCCATTAGACAATCATCAACTTCCATGCCGATCCCTGTCAGCGACAGAACAGCCGAAGGACGGAACAAAAGCAGGAAATGCTAGGAATACACATCCAGGCAAAACAGAGTATGTGGAAAACCAGTTAAAGTATCTCCCCTCAGAGAGACCCCTGACACGAGTGTTGACTGGTTTCTCTTCCCATTCAAGCTGCTCGGGGCTCAGTGTTTCCAGCTCTCCTCGAGTTTGTTTCCTGTTCCTGCATTTGCCACCTCACTGACATTACAACAGAGCATCGACTGATTCCAACAGATACAGCGCAGTCTGACACCACCTCACAGACAGACAGGACACCTCCCACTGAATCCATCACTGGGAAGCGGGGCAGAGGAATTCAAACTTGGCGCCGTAGTCAGGTGTTTGTAACAGTGAATATAATATAAAACATTTCACTGTATTGATAACTATGAAACACTACAGTTAATTGGCTTAGCAACAACTTCTTTCGCTTTGCATCCTGTCACATCGTAGACATTCATTAAACATCCACAACAGTTTCTCCGTACAACACGGAACTCCTCACATTTGCTACCAGTCAATACTTTATTGTTGCATCTGACTCTGAAAATCGCTCACATAGAAATGCAGGCAACCAATGGATGTAATCACCCTTATTAACACAATATTTGCAAATGCTGTGCATCTCCTACAGGCACAAAAGCACAGAGACACGAACATCCCCTTGTTGATCACAAACCTCTGCCTGACCCGCTCAGTCCCACAGAAATAGTCCGATACGGTGAATTATTGCAGCGGTTTGTTTTCAGATCCAAGACCCAGCATCTATAGTCCCGGTGTTTCCACTCCATTCTTGAAATGCCGAATGCCGGCACTGGAAAGTGACAGTTTAAACCAGCGACAGAATCAATCACAACACTGACATTAAACTTCAACATCCACCCACGGCAGCGGACACTGCGGCTTACCGGGAATTCCAAAGGCTGAAATAAAAGGATAGTAAACTTCCTGTATCCGCCAGATGACTGGATACACCATTACAGTGAGAATCTGTGAATTCTGCTGCTTCTGAATTCACAGCTCCGGCTGACAGCTGATGCATTCCAAGCGGCCCTGATTTATACAGAGAATCTGTCTCCAGAGATACGGTTATACACCTCACTAACTTGTTTCGTTACAGTTGCTTGAACAAACACTTTAATTCGTTGCCATTGTCTCTAATGTAAATATTGGAGCAATTGGAGACAAATGTATCAAAACTCTTTGCCATTATCGCAGCAGTGTCTCTGGTGGAAATAGGCCGGTAGATTTAATTTCAAAGACTGAGCTTTGTCACGGAGCAGCCACAATTTTCATCTCTGAAGGGAGCCCAACTACACTGACCAATCCCTACCTTCGTCCCTGAAGTTTCCTATTTTGAACTGACCTTCAGCTTCTTCCTGATGATACTCTCTCTCGCTCTCCATCGTACATATACACACACGCACACACACACACACACACACACACACACACACACACACACACACACACACACACACACACACACAAGAGATAATTGTACAGTTGTATTTCGATGCTGTAGTAACTGCCCTATATTGTACATTCTATTTATTATAAATTACTATAAGTTGCACAGTTAGACAGAGACGTGACATACGGATTTTTACTCCGCATTTACAGTATATGAAGGATTTAAATAATAAAGTCAATACAATACAAAACACACAAGCAGAGATCCGGACAAAGATACAATAGAGAAACCGAGATTAGGATGGAAAAGGTCAAATGCGCACGCTGCTAATGTACAGAAACGAGAACATTTGCAGATGATGGAAAGCCAAGGGAACACAATGAACTCTGAATTTTATGTGATGTGACAGTCTTTAATGGGCATCTCAAACCTCATCAGATGTCAAAAGGAATTGAGAAGAGATATTTCAATCTGCAAAGAAAAAGGCTTACAGGAATAAAGACAGTACTTGAAATAGGCAGATGAGTGGATGCAGGAGATAAAACTGCGCAGATTGTATAAACAGGAGAAATTCTGCTGCTGGTGCTGGAAGTCCAAGGCAACACAGGGAACTCTTCTGAGTTCCTCCAGCATCTTGTGAGTGACGTCGCTGATCTAATAGTCTTCAATGAGCATCTCAAATCTGTCAAATGTCTAAAGAAATTGACAAGAAATATTTCAGTCGGCACATTAATGAGCAGCGCGGTTAAATAATAAAATCAGTACTCTAATTGGGAGATAAATAGATCCAGTGTGGCTGGAAGTAAACGACAGGGAAACAAGAGTGAGATAAATCCTCAGGTGGGAGAGAGAAAAGAGAAAGCATGTCAGCGAGAAACCAATGGATAGAGTGTAGGATTGTGATGCTCCTGCTGTATCTGCTAGTCACTGGTACAGTGAGAGAGTGTGAGCTTCATTCTGTACCTGTCAGCCTCCTTAATCAAGGCCCCACATTGTATTTTTATTTTTTTACGGACCCCAGAACTGGGTGTCTGATCAGCAGAGAAAGAAGTATACGTTGGAGTCTGGTGGTACTATTTTCAAACAGTGTTTATTAGTAAAATATACAAATCAATATCAACAATGCAAATATATAGATAATACGCGTTAGCAATGCTAAACCTAAAAGTGTGGATATAATAATAATCAATAATAAACAAGCTCAATCGATATCTAGGGGATAATGAATTGTCACATGTGAATATAAAGTTCAGTTCAGTTCATACGTGCTGAGGTAGATGTTGGTCGTGGTATTGTAATCGTTGGAGAGAGAGCGAGCAAACAGTAACAGCTAGAGTCAGGCAAACCTTCCTTTACGTTCTTGATCCGACGATGTGTTGTAGTGGCCATTCAGGTATGACCCCTCTGTCCTTCAGCTGCACCGTTCTTCTATGGTGGACTCGTCACCCAGGCAAGGGCGGACACACACACAAGACCCCACCGGCCCTGTTATATCACGGTAAGTTAAACTGACCGATTCTTTGTTCGGTCTCCGATGCCCCACACCTTCCCGTGGGTTCCAACACTCAAACAGTGCTCACTAGTGTGTCTCCTGGTGTGTCTGAGGGGTGTCTCCCCAGGCCTCACATTTATCCCTACTCACAGGGTCTCAAGTGTCAATCAGTTTTGAATGGCTCAGTCCATCAAACCAGCCCACTCCGGCTGTCCACTGAGGAATTTTAATGAACAGAATGGTACCAAGTAAACAGCCCACTCCGGCTGTCCACTGAGGAATTTTAATGAACAGAATGGTACCAAGAAAACAGCCCTCTCCGGCTGTCCACTGAGGAATTTTAATGAACAGAATGGTACCAAGTAAACAGCCCTCTCCGGCTGTCCACTGAGGAATTTTACTGAACAGAATGGTACCAAGAAAACAGCCCTCTCCGGCTGTCCACTGAGGAATTTTACTGAACAGAATGGTACCAAGAAAACAGCCCACTCCGGCTGTCCACTGAGGAATTTTAATGAACAGAATGGTACCAAGAAAACAGCCCACTCCGGCTGTCCACTGAGGAATTTTAATGAACAGAATGGTACCAAGTAAACAGCCCTCTCCGGCTGTCCACTGAGGAATTTTAATGAACAGAATGGCACCAAGAAAACAGCCCACTCCGGCTGTCCACTGAGGAATTTTAATGAACAGAATGGTACCAAGTAAACAGCCCACTCCGGCTGTCCACTGAGGAATTTTACTGAACAGAATGGTACCAAGTAAACAGCCCTCTCCGGCTGTCCACTGAGGAATTTTAATGAACAGAATGGTACCAAGAAAACAGCCCACTCCGGCTGTCCACTGAGGAATTTTAATGAACAGAATGGTACCAAGTAAACAGCCCACTCCGGAGCCGTAAGTCTTTCAGGGATCATAATATTGTGGGTCAACAAGTCTCTCTCTCCCGGTGTTATCATTACCTTATCTGAAGCAGATGTTCCAGTCCCAGTGTGCATTCCCTTTGTCTCTCTCCTCCCGGTGTTATCATTACCTTATCTGAAGCAGATGTTCCAGTCCCAGTGTGCATTCCCTTTGTCTCTCTCCTCCCGGTGTTATCATTACCTTATCTGAAGCAGATGTTCCAGTCCCAGTGTGCATTCCCTTTGTCTCTCTCCTCCCGGTGTTATCATTACCTTATCTGAAGCAGATGTTCCAGTCCCAGTGTGCATTCCCTTTGTCTCTCTCCTCCCGGTGTTATCATTACCTTATCTGAAGCAGATGTTCCAGTCCCAGTGTGCATTCCCTTTGTCTCTCTCCTCCCGGTGTTATCATTACCTTATCTGAAGCAGATGTTCCAGTCCCAGTGTGCATTCCCTTTGTCTCTCTCCCCCGGTGTTATCATTACCTTATCTGAAGCAGATGTTCCAGTCCCAGTGTGCAATCCCTTTGTCTCTCTCCTCCCGGTGTTATCATTACCTTATCTGAAGCAGATGTTCCAGTCCCAGTGTGCATTCCCTTTGTCTCTCTCCTCCCGGTGTTATCATTACCTTATGTGAAGCAGATGTTCCAGTCCCAGTGTGCATTCCCTTTGTCTCTCTCCTCCCGGTGTTATCATTACCTTATCTGAAGCAGATGTTCCAGTCCCAGTGTGCATTCCCTTTGTCTCTCTCCTCCCGGTGTTATCATTACCTTATCTGAAGCAGATGTTCCAGTCCCAGTGTGCATTCCCTTTGTCTCTCTCCTCCCGGTGTTATCATTACCTTATCTGAAGCAGATGTTCCAGTCCCAGTGTGCATTCCCTTTGTCTCTCTCCTCCCGGTGTTATCATTACCTTATCTGAAGCAGATGTTCCAGTCCCACTGTGCATTCCCTTTGTCTCTCTCCTCCCGGTGTTATCATTACCTTATCTGAAGCAGATGTTCCAGTCCCAGTGTGCATTCCCTTTGTCTCTCTCCTCCCGGTGTTATCATTACCTTATCTGAAGCAGATGTTCCAGTCCCAGTGTGCATTCCCTTTGTCTCTCTCCTCCCGGTGTTATCATTACCTTATCTGAAGCAGATGTTCCAGTCCCAGTGTGCATTCCCTTTGTCTCTCTCCTCCCGGTGTTATCATTACCTTATCTGAAGCAGATGTTCCAGTCCCAGTGTGCATTCCCTTTGTCTCTCTCCTCCCGGTGTTATCATTACCTTATCTGAAGCAGATGTTCCAGTCCCAGTGTGCATTCCCTTTGTCTCTCTCCTCCCGGTGTTATCATTACCTTATCTGAAGCAGATGTTCCAGTCCCAGTGTGCATTCCCTTTGTCTCTCTCCTCCCGGTGTTATCATTACCTTATCTGAAGCAGATGTTCCAGTCCCAGTGTGCATTCCCTTTGTCTCTCTCCTCCCGGTGTTATCATTACCTTATCTGAAGCAGATGTTCCAGTCCCAGTGTGCATTCCCTTTGTCTCTCTCCTCCCGGTGTTATCATTACCTTATCTGAAGCAGATGTTCCAGTCCCAGTGTGCATTCCCTTTGTCTCTCTCCTCCCGGTGTTATCATTACCTTATCTGAAGCAGATGTTCCAGTCCCAGTGTGCATTCCCTTTGTCTCTCTCCTCCCGGTGTTATCATTACCTTATCTGAAGCAGATGTTCCAGTCCCAGTGTGCATTCCCTTTGTCTCTCTCCCCCGGTGTTATCATTACCTTATCTGAAGCAGATGTTCCAGTCCCAGTGTGCATTCCCTTTGTCTCTCTCCTCCCGGTGTTATCATTACCTTATGTGAAGCAGATGTTCCAGTCCCAGTGTGCATTCCCTTTGTCTCTCTCCTCCCGGTGTTATCATTACCTTATCTGAAGCAGATGTTCCAGTCCCAGTGTGCATTCCCTTTGTCTCTCTCCTCCCGGTGTTATCATTACCTTATCTGAAGCAGATGTTCCAGTCCCAGTGTGCATTCCCTTTGTCTCTCTCCTCCCGGTGTTATCATTACCTTGTCTGAAGCAGATGTTCCAGTCCCAGTGTGCATTCCCTTTGTCTCTCTCCTCCCGGTGTTATCATTACCTTATCTGAAGCAGATGTTCCAGTCCCAGTGTGCATTCCCTTTGTCTCTCTCCTCCCGGTATTATCATTACCTTATCTGAAGCAGATGTTCCAGTCCCAGTGTGCATTCCCTTTGTCTCTCTCCTCCCGGTGTTATCATTACCTTATCTGAAGCAGATGTTCCAGTCCCAGTGTGCATTCCCTTTGTCTCTCTCCTCCCGGTGTTATCATTACCTTATCTGAAGCAGATGTTCCAGTCCCAGTGTGCATTCCCTTTGTCTCTCTTTCTCTCTCATTAGCCGCGTGGTAACAGTAACAGTTTGTGATTCTCCTGGGGGGGGGGGGGGGGGTCACATGGGCAACTATGTACCCTTCAGCCCATCAGAGTTGTTCATCCTTCATAACTATGTCAAATATATCTACTTCCTGTATGTAATATTTTACATTTACTTACATTGAATTTCATCTGCCCACATCAGAATTTTGCTTCGATCGACATTTGTTGATTCTGTTGTGAGAATTTTATTAGCCTATCTCTCGAATATTATGTCATCTGCAAACTTAACTACATCAAACAGTTCTGTGCTTATCCATAACATTAATATAAATTAAAAACAGAAGCGGCCGCAAAACATATTCTTATGGAACCCCACATTTAACATTTTCCTGCTGTGAAAATGATCCTCTCACCATAACTCATTGTATTCTGTTTTTTAGCCAATTCTACACACATTCGAATACCATACCCTGAATCTCTACATCCTGTAATTTGGTTATTAATCTTTTGTGGTGTAACTTGCCAAAAGCCTTCTGAAAGTCCAGGTACATTTTTACCTCTTTAGCTCGAGGAAAATTTTTACCTCTTTATTGTTGTCATGAATTTTCGCTGCCTCTTCTAAGATCTCTCAGTCACTTTAAGCAACTTTATTTTTGTCTGCACTTACTGGCATACTGCTGAAATCTTTGAATGTGAACACTTTAGCAAAATAAGAGTTAAGAGTATCTGCTATGTCCTTCTCTGCATAATTTAATACCCCACTGTTATTCCAAATAAATTGAACTTCCCACTTAAAGTTTCATTACGACTGAGGTATTGACAAAATCTCTTGGAATTAATCTTAGAATTATCAGCAATATCCTTCTCAATCCGAATTTCCCACTTTACGAGCGTTCTCATATTTGCATACGCCCTAAGGTTAAAGTTTATCACTAGTTTTTTCAGTATTCTGTATACAGATGTCACCCATGTATGCAAGGAAAGGTATCCTGCTCGCCTTTGGACTCCGGAAGGAAACCGGTGTGGTCTGTTGGCCAGAAAGAATAACTGTCTTCAAATCAGTGAGTTGAAATGAATCAAGGACAGTGGAAACAGTCTTTGTTCTTGCCGTGTGCTTGTGGGATGGAGTCTGCCATTTTGTGCAGACACTTGATTCTGCATTTTGTGAGCTCGATATGCTGGACTTATTAGTGTTTTAAAGAAGATATAAAGACTTCAGGTAATCTGCTGGACTGCGTTTCCAAATAAGTTTTTTGAGAGGTGTTCTTTGGTTGGCTATAACATGCAGACTTGTGAACGCCTGAGGTGATTCAAGCTCATTGCTGACTGAGAACAAAGAGCCACGAGTCAGCAACTGTCCCTTGATGGGGAGAGGGCAATACATGGACGCTGCTTCGGACCAGAGCCAATGACCAGGTGTTAAAGGCCAGACATATGACCTGCGACCAATGACACGGGAATGCAAAATTTGAATTGATAAGCAATGGATATAAAAGTGGATGCTTTGTGGGTGCTGGTGGCGGTAACTTCGAAGAATAACCGTCGCAGACGCAAACGAGAAAAACCCTGCCTGAACACGTGGAGGGTGAGTCGGGACCACGAGGAACAAGGAGCGCCTGGCCAGCGTAAATTCCTCCGCCCGGGTAATAGCTTTGCTATTCGTTGAGTATCCAGGAGAGTCCGGGGTACTTAGCAGTTGTGCGCACAAGGTATTTAATGTATGAGTTCACGTATCTGTTAGTTTGAACAATAAAGGTAATTGTCAGTAAATACCCGATCTCTCTGTGCCTCACTCAGAATCGTTGGAAGAGGTAGAAGTGGCCTCTCTCTCTCTCTCTCTTTTCCAACAGAATTGGCGTCCCTGGGTGGGCTCGAGGTTGTTGAGTCAACACGAGACTCGAGCCGGACCACGTGGGTGAGAAACTGAGAAATCGGGGCTGGGTGACTGGTTGGTAGAGACCAGATGAAGAATTTAGGGAAATCTGCACGTCCGAAGGACTTGGATAGTTTTGATTGGAGGGAATTCCTCCAGAAGCACGTACTGGGGAAATGGCCACAATACAGGGAGTGTGCTGGACACTTCAGCGGTAAAGGCGTTGGAGGAAGATTGTCGGACAAGGAATTTAAGCGACTACTGAAGCCAGCAGCAGTCGCCTGCCTCATTGAGGAATTAATAGAAGCCGATGCTGAGAGAGATAAGTTAGCAGACGAAAACAAGAATCCGAGAGGAGTTAGAAAACGAAAACAAAGTGCTGAGAAAGGAGTTACAAATCCTCATATTTTACAGATTTACAGGGACAAAGAAGTATGGATTTGGTGCATATGAATCAGCTTCAGCTGAAATGCGAGAAACTCGATAAAGAACAGAGTAATCTGGAAAAGGAAGCTAATTTAGACGAACCAAGCAGAAGAATTAAACAAATAGTGCAGTGATTTTAAAACAGCTATAAATGTGATACAGAAATCAGTTTCTGAAAAGAGAAGTAATACTAGCGACCATACAAAGTGTTTAAAGCAGATACAAAAGCTACAGGACCAACTTTCTGCTCAGAGGGGAATAATACGCACTTTTGGATCTGAAAGGGGGAGGAGAGTGAATATGTAGATATAGATTGGAACGGTTTAGCCGATGATGCGACTAGATATGGTCTATATAATGACCAAGCGTTTTTTTCTGAGGATCCCCTGCCCGCATACAATACTAAGGAATCGCCGGTGCCAACGGTACCACTAGCCGCCGTAGTTACTATTCGAGAGGGGGGAGCTGGGGAAGGAAATCAAAACCAGAATATAACATACACTACTCCGTTTGGAGTACAGTAGCTCAGAGATATTGCCAAAGATATCGGAATTTGTGGGTTCGGCGATGATCCTCGGGAACTGTTTCAAGCCATTAATCCTCAGAGAATAATACACGGTCTAGATGACGCCGAGGAAAGGAAATTGATTGTAATGTGTTTGCATCCAAATATGCACTCGGCTTTGCCAAGCATACAACAAGCTGGGGGCACAAATGAGGAATTAAAGACGGCAATATTGACGGTTATGGGTATTAACAGAGGCGATTCTTTAGAGGCGATAGCCAAATGTTACCAGAGGAGAGGTGAACATCCCACGGCGTTTGCGTCCCGTTTATGGACGGTGTTCCAAGGAGTATCTGGAACAACAGTAGATCGAGACCATTTAGGACCAGAGCCCTTAAATAGATGGTTAATCGGTGGCTCACTCTTCCGATGAATCTAAAAAGGTATTAGTCATGTTTGATCCCACCGACCCTACACATAAAGGGGCGTGGATACTGAGGAAAATGAGTAGAACACGGGAAAAGGAGACACAAAGGCCAAATAAACCCGCTAATGGGACATTGCTGTCTGTTGGAGGTAAGGCAACTGCCTGGAGAAATGAGGGTAGGGGACCTACTCCAAATATCACCCCACCACACTATCAACTGACTAGGAGAACCAGAGGAACTGAAACAGTGTCGAGAACAGGGAGACTTGGAGGTGGGGTGTTTAAATGCTATAATTGTGGTTGACAGGGACACATCAAGAGAGAATGTGCAAACCTGAGAAGTGGGAGAGTAGGGCAAGGAGGTGTGACCTTGGAGGGGCCAGACAGACCAAGCCCGCAAAACAATGTGGTGGAGACCTCGCCATCTGGGGGATTTTACCCCGAGCTTCAATGACGGTGTCAGGCCTCATCAACATGGGTGTGTAACACAAGGTGGGACGAAACTGGAGTACATCTAGTAAATGGTTGTGTCAGAAGCCGCCCTGTTACCTTTTTATGGGACACTGGAGGATCCCGAACCACCGTCAACACCACTAATGTAACTAATGCAAACTGGGAAATACATGGGAAAATGATCTTAAGTGGACTTACAGGTCATTCACAAGTGGGACATGTGAGTGCAGCCTTAGAAGTTCGAATAGGAGACATACCATTAGAACATTTCATAGTACTGGTTGAATTACCCCGGGAGCAGGGACATTCACTGGGGAGTGATTACATGGCCAAAGCGCGACTTTATTTTGATCCAGTTAACTGTATGATTTGGCGAATGCCAACCAGTATGAATGATACATGTCACAGACAAATTCCAGTAGGTGAATATCAGGATAGAATCTGCACCATGGGGGAAGTGTGGATAAAACCAGAGGAGATGAGCAGTGATCACATGGTACAGCAAATCATTACACAAAACACGGGCATTTGCATGGTACAAGCATGACTGCGGAAAGATGGCTGGCAGTGTGTACATACAAGGTCCAGACCGCAAACCACAGAAGCAATATGAATTTCGAAAGAAAGCTGAGGAAGATGTGGTTAAGGTAATACAGAGTTTGGTACAACAAGGGGTACTGAGGCCCGTAGCCTCAAATAATAAATCACCCATATGGCTAGTGAGGAAACAAGATGGTAGTTGGACATTGACAGTAGACTATCGAGAGCTGAATAAAGTAACCCCTTTAACAGCCCCAACTGTAGCAAACGCAGTGGTTTACAGTTTTAGACATAAACAATGGATTTTGGTCTATCCCCTTAGAAAGGGAGAGTCAATACAAGTTTGCATTTACCTTTCAGGGACGGCAATATACATGGACTGCCCTACCACAGGGGTTCCATAATTCCCCATCTATATTTCACCAGCATTTAAAGGAAGGCTTGAAGGGGTTCTCAAAGCCTGAGCGCTTGGTCCAATATGTAGATGATTTACTCCTGCAGACGGAAACTATGCAGGAACATTGTCAGCTATTAGCAGAACTGTTGCAATTATTTCATGCATTGGGACTAAAGGTAAATCCTTAAAAAGCAGAGGTGATGAAACAAGAAGTTCGTTATTTGGGAATGACCTTGACACCGGGAAGAACAGAAATTGGTAAACGAAGAGGAGAGCCGGTTATGAAACTGCCTATTCCTCAAGATGTGAAAGGGCTGATGTCCTTCCTGGGGCTAATAGGCTACTGTACGGATCACATTGATGGAGTTTCCACTGAGGCAGCTCCTTTAATGGAATTACTGAAAAAGAAAGTGGCATGGGAGTGGAAATCAGAACACACCCAGGCTATCACAGCTCTGACGCAAGCACTGGCCATGGCACCTGCTTTGGAAACCCCAAATCCGAATGAACCATTCTCATTAGAGGTGGCTACAACTGATAACACCCTCTCAGCAGTCCTATTACAGGCGACACATGGGAAGTTAAGACCAGTAGCGTATGCATCACGCATGCTCTCACCAGTAGAACAGGGGTATAACTGTATGCGAAAAACACTTGTTAGCGGTTTTTCTGGGCAGTACAACATTTCAACTACATAGTGGGACTTAATCCACTTGCGATATTGACAGAACATACTCCCATACAATTACTGTTAGATAGAAGGATTAAAGATGGCTCAGTAAGCCAAAACAGGATTACCAGGTGGACGTTGCTGTTGCAAGGAAGAAATATAACTGTAAAGCGAGTAAGTACCACCACTGTGTTAGCTGACAACCTGGTGTACCAAGGTGCTGAACATGAGTGTCAGGTTCTGATAGCAAATTATCCCAAGGGACCATTTGTTTCAAAACAAACAGGAGGGGTAGAGTCAAATCAGACAAAATAATGCTTGAGACCAAAGACACAAAGGAGAAGGGAAAACCGTATTTTAAAATGTTTGTGGATGACTCCTCATCAGTCGAGGATGGTGAAAGGAAAACTGGGTGTGGTATTTAAATAGAGGATGAACAGGGACAGGAAAGCTATAGCATAACTTTAAAGCTAACCAAAACCATGAGCGCACAAGCAGCAGTATTGGCAGCTGTAACATACGTGGTTAGCCACCCAGAATATTTTCCACCTGGATCAGTCATACACTCTGATAGTATGTATGCTTGTAACAGCTTTACAGAACATTTGCCTTTGCGGGAAGCAAGAGAGTTTGTTTCAGTTGATGGAAAACCCCTTCCATCTGCTGCTCTGCTGCAATATATATTTGAAGAAGCAAAGGGGAAACAAGACGGAGTTGTAAAGGTGAAAGCTCAGTCTAAATTGTTCCCTGAGGGGAATAAGAAGGCTGATGAGTTAACAAAGCAAGGTGCTTTAAATAGGCAGGATTGGCAACCACAGATTGCGGAGATGGGAAGGCAGAAGGAACAACAGATTAAGGTTATGGCTTTAAGTAGGATAGAGAATTTTAAAAAAATAATAATAGGTGTACGGTCAGAAATGTATGAAGAATACAAGGCTGTACATGTTAAAGATGGAGTAGTCCTATATGAAGGAAAGTTTGTGCTTCCAGAGCTAGGAAGAAATCAGATGATCCACTGGTACCATGATTTATGGGGACACCTGGGAGCTGAAAAAATCAAGGAGGTGTGTTGGTGGTCTCGGATGAAGGAGGATGTGGAGCACCATGTCAAGAGTTGTTTCATTTGTGCACAATATAATCCTGACGGAAATATAAAGAAAGTAGCCCTCCGACATATCAGACCAGTGAAAGGACCTTGGACTAATTTTCAGATAGATTATGATAGACCCTTGCCACCAACCACAGGAGGGTGCAAATATATCCTTGTAGTGGTAGACACCTTCAGCTAGTGGGTGGAAGCTTTCCCAACTAAGAGTGACACAGCCAAAGCTACTGCAAAAATCTTATTGGAAAGGGTTTTTACTCGTTGGGGATTACCTCGGAGTATAGAGTCAGATAGAGGCACAGATAATGCAAGATGCCATGGCACTTTTAGGAATTAAGCAAAGATTTCATATACACTATAGACCACAGTCTAGTGGAATTGTGGAAAGAATGAACCGAACTTTAACAAACATGATGGCCAAAATGGTACAACAACATCGAACAACATGGCAAGCAGTTCTGCCTTATGTGTTGATGATAATAAGGAATACAGTGGCATCTTCAACAGTTTACACCCCTTATAAACTCATGACTGGAAGAAAGATGAAGGGGTTAGAAGAGTTGTTAGGGTTAGATTTGTCAGAACCTGAAATAGATGGGATTGTGTCAGAGACGTGGGTGCAACAGTTGGTAGAGACAGAGAAAGGGGCCAAATATGTGGCAGCTCATCAAATAGGAAATAAGAAGCAGCAGAGTAAAGCCTACTTTGACTCAAAAGTCAGTTCCATAGAATTAAGCCCATGGCAAAGGGTGCTGATTAGAATACACTAACCCACTTCATTTTTAAATCCAAGGTTTGCAGGGCCCTATGAAATCATAGACAAAGCAATTCCTTTAGTATACAGGGTACTAACTTCTCCAGATAAAAGTGGATGGTACCACATCAACTAATTGAAATTGGTAGGGGAGAAACAGGAAAATTATCATCATCGACATGTAACAATTAATGAACATGATAGTCCCAATTTTGGAAACTTGACAATTGATGTACACAATAGATCTGATTTGGAAGATCTGAATTCGGAACAGTTATTCCAAGAAGATGGCAACAGATCTGACCAAGGAGGAGTTTTCCAATTTTTCAGTTTGAAAAACAGGGAAGATGTGTAAATAAAATAAGGAGAGATTCATTGATTGCTGCCTCCCCTGTCTTGAAACGAATTTGGGTGAGAAAAGATCGACGACTTGAGTCCAAAGATAATTGGGAGCTTAGATTGCATTGGTAAGAAAACATGATAGAAAACATGGAAACATTGATTTAAAGTAATTGGAACTGGAAATAAGAGCACATACTACTCTTTGTGTATTTACAGATTTAATTCAATATGGAGAGAAGAGTGCATTTTATGGTAATGGAATTGACCATGACTGGGGTCATGATTGGTTGTGCTTCCGAAACGTTACTACCGATGAACTTGTCAACAACAAGGTCGTTATATGAAGACTATTTGGTGATCAAGAGAAACTTTTCTCAACGGATACGGATAATACGGGTGCATGTGGAAGAACTGGAAGACTCGAATTTGTATTATGCTGGGGCAGATGGTTTGATGTGTGTGGATAAAACATTAAATATTCCATAGGGTACTGGGTACTTGTGATGACGATAAAGGATGGAAAGAGTGTCCTTTGGAAAGTCACAATGTTCCACTTGAGGATGTGACTTTAAATTTGACTATTGGAGGACAAACTTTGCCTAAGCCAGCAGTGGAGAAGGTAGTGGGGGAATGTCTTGCAGTCCAACGAACTGATAAGGATCGATATTTGTGGGACTATGTTGTAACTGAGTTGCCACCGATTCCTCATTTGACTGCAGACTGGACACGAGTGGTGGATGAGGCAAAGGAAATAATTCATCAGTGGGATGAACATTCAAAAGTTATTAAGACACATGCTGAGAAGACAAATGAAATGTTGAGTGACTTAGACTTTTGGGGTAAGTTTTGGAATTGGGGACCAAATGTTCAAATACATCCATGGGTGAGAATAATCTCACATGTTGCAGTAATATTAATTTTATGCACACTGATGATTGTATTATTTAATGTGTATCAACTCAGAAGATGGAAGGCTGAAATTATGCAAAAGGTAGAGGGGAATGATTTTGCACTATGAATAAACGAATGGCCAGTATAAAAATTGTATGAATTTAGTAAGTAAAAGTTAGAATGTAGGTGCAGCATACCTGCTGGGGATCCATGGCAATCCACTGGATGGTCAATAGAATAGAGGAGGATAGTGATCCTAAGATAAATCTTTGGATCAAGAGGAGAGATACATTGGCCAGAAAGAATAAGAATCATCAAATCAGTGAATTCAAATGAATCAATGACAGTGGAAGCGGTCTTTGTTCTTGCCGTGTGCTGGGGGGATGGAGGCTGCCATTTTGTGAAGACACACGATTCTCCATTTTGTGAGCTTGACATGCTGGACTTGATTAGTGTTTCAAAGAAGACACAGGGACAAGGTAATCTGCTGGACTGGAGGTCATTTCCAAATAAGGAGTTATTTGTGAGGTGTTCTTTGGTTGGCTACAACATGCAGACTTGTGAATGCCTGAGGTGATTCAAGCTCCTTGCTGACTGAGAACAAAGAGTCAGGAGTCAGTAACTGTTCCTTGATGGCGAGAGGACAATACATGGATGCCGGCTTGGACCAGAGCCAATGACCAGGTGTTAAAGGCCAGACAGATGACCTGCGGCCAATGACACGGGAATGCGACATTTGAATTGATAAGCAATGGATATAAAAGTGGATGCTTTGTGGGTGCTGGTGGCGGTAACTTCGTAGAATAACCATCGCAGACACAAGCGAGAAGAACCCTTCGTGAAACACGTGGGGAGTGAATCGGAACCAGGAGGAAAAAGGGGCGCCTGGCCAGCGTAAATTCCTCTGCCCGGGTAATACCTTTGCTATTCTTTGAGTATCCAGGAGAGTCAGGGATACTTAGCAGGTGTGCACACAAGGTATTTAGTGTACGAATTTCACGTATTTGTTGTTTTGAACAATAAAGGTAATTGTCTAAAAATAAACATCTCTTTGTGCCTCACTCAGAATCGTTGGAAGAGGTAGAAGCGGTATCTGTCTCTCTCTCTTTTCCAACACACCCGTCTCTCACAGTCACACTACCCCATCTCTCCACAGCTCCGAACTCTCTCTCCCATCTCTCTCTCTACCTACTCCAAACGCTCTCCATCCTCCGGACGTTCTCTCCGTCATTCTCTTTCTCATTCAGTCATTCTTCCGGCTCCTTCTCTTTCCCATCTCCCTCTCCCTCCGCGTTTCTCACTCCTTTCCCCGGACGTTCCCCTTCCTCTTTGTACCGACACCAAATTCTCGACTCTGATCTCTTTCCCCATCTAAAATCTTTCCCCAATCCCAGATCACTTTCCACACACCAGATCTCTCAACTTCCCCGGCCTCCCTCCCCCTGGCCTTTCTCTGCACTCCTCTTTCTCTCGCTACCTCACCAGTTTATGTCCCCGTCACATTCTCCCCAGTCCCTCTGTCTCTCTGGCCAGCGTCGACTCCTTTTCCGGCTAATAACTTTTCTCTTTATTGACTGTGCATGGACTTTCAAGGATCTGGTCGGGTGCACACAGGTAGATAGCGTGTAAACCTACGTGTTTTATATTTGAAATAAAAAAAGGTACTCCTTGTTAAAAACAGATTCTCTGTACCTCACTAATCATTATTACTAGGGGCGCTACTTTTAACAGTGACATCCATCATTAAATTTGCCCACTAACAGGACGTGCCCTCTACACAGTGTTACCATCGGGAAGGAGATACAGAAGCCTGAAAGCTCAGGCTCAGCGATTCAGGAACAGCTTTTTCCCCGCTGCCACCTCTATCACAGTTTTGTTTTCTCTATATTTATTTACCCTGTATTTCATTGTACTGCTACCATAAAGTTAACAATTTCGTGACTTATGTCTGTGATATTAAATCTGGTTCTGATTCTGATTCAGATGAAAAGGGACGTGCTAAATTGAAGAAGTTAGTTGAAACTCTGTCAGAACCTCCTGAGACGATGGGCTGTACGGCGCTGCAATATTCTACGTCCTGTGCTCTATCTCGTGTGTTTTATCTTAGTATGTAGGTCTAGCCGATCAGTTATTTAAAGCTGCGACGCCTTCCTTTTCCAGACAACTCTCAATGCGTTGGATAATAAGGTACAGGAGAATTTAACAATAGTCCATAAATGTCAGTGCCGGCCGCTGAATTAGATCAATAGTTTGGCTTGGTAGGGACTCGTCAAGTACTACGAAATGAGGTATTGTCCTCGGTGTTCAGACTGTGCCGGTCATGGGGTATGAAGGGAAGTATCTGGACAAACAGGAATGTTAGCGATAGTCTGTATGGGCCAATGCGTAGTAGGGCATGTCTAACCAGTCTCACAGATCTTTACAAGGTAGTTACCAGGAATGGTGTGGAAGGCAAGGCAGTGGATGACGTCTACTGGGACTTCAGCAAGGAGTTTTCAAGGTTCCGTATGGGAGGATGCTCGGGATGGTTCAGTCACTTGGCTTTCACGATGTAATGAATTGGATTCGCCATTGGCTATGCTGGGGAAGCTGGAGTGTGGTAATGGATGGTTGTCTCTCTGACTGGGGACTTGTGACGAGTAGAGTGCCCAAGGGATCGATGTTGTGCCCTTTGTTGTTTGTAATCTATATCAACGACCTGGATAATAATGTCATTAACTGGATCAGCAAATTTGCCGATGACAACAACATTACGGGTGTAGTCGCATTAAGCGCGATCTGGACCAGCTGGCAAAATGGCTGAAAATTGTCAGATCGCATATAGCGTAAACAAGTGTTAGATGTTGCACTTTGGGCGGACCAGCCAGGGTCGGTCTGACACAATGAGAAATAGGGCACTGAGGACTACGATAGAACAAACGAATCTGGGAATGCGGGTCCATAATTCAATGAAAGTTGCGGCACAGTTACACAGGGTCGTAAAAAAAAAACAACTTTTCGCACATTGGCCTTCATAAACCAAAGTACGGAGTACAGGAGTTGGGATGTTACGTTGCTGTGGTTTAAGGCTTTATTGGGGCCCAGTTTGGAATATTGTGAGCTGTTGGGCTCAACCACCTGCAGGAAAGATGCAAATAAGATTGAAAGAATGCAGAAATAAATTAGCACGGCCATTTCCGGGACTGAATGTTTTGAATTGAAATGAAACATTACATATGTCAGCACTTTATTCCCGAGCGGGTAGAAGACTGAGAGGAGATTTGATAGAGGTAAACAACATTATGAGGCGTATATAGAGTGCAGATGCAAGTGGGCTTTCTCCACTGATGTCGGGCGAGAATACAACTGGAGATCACGGGTGAAGGGTGAAATGTGAAATGTTCAAGGGAAACATGAAGGGAAACTCTTCACCTAGAGGGTGGTCAGAGTGTAGACAGTACTGCCAACGCAAATGGTAATTGAGATTCCGATTTCAACGTTTAAAAGATGATTGGTGAAGTACACGGAAGAGAGGGATATGGATGGTCACGGTCCGGGTTAGGTCGGTGGCAGTAGGCAGTTTAACTAATTCCTCACTGACTGGACGGGCTGGAGACCCTGTTTCTGTGCGGTGGCTGTCTGACTGTATGTCTGGGTTAGAACTTTAGTATCTCACAGCACCGACCAATCTAGAAAATCGTTGTTACTGTCCGATCCCACATAACCATATAACAATCACAGCACGGAAACAGGCCATCTCGGCCCTCCTAGTCCATGCCGAACTCTTAATCTCACCTAGTCCCACCTACCCGCACTCAGCCCATAACCCTCCACTCCTTTCCTGTCCATATACCTATCCAATTTTACCTTAAATGACACAACTGAACTGGCCTCTACTACTTCTACAGGAAGCTCATTCCACACAGCTATCACTCTCTGAGTGAAGAAATAACCCCTCGTGTTTCCCTTAAACTTCTGCCCCCTAACTCTCAAATCATGTCCTCTCGTTTGAATCTCCCCTACTCTCAATGGAAACAGCCTATTCACGTCAACTCCATCTATCCCTCTCAAAATTTTAAATACCTCGATCAAATCCCCCCTCAACCTTCTACGCTCCAATGAATAGAGACCTAACTTGTTCAACCTTTCACTGTAACTTAAGTGCTGAAACCCAGGTAACATCCTAGTAAATCGTCTCTGCACTCTCTCTAATTTATTGATATCTTTCCTATAATTCGGTGACCAGAACTGTACACAATATTCCAAATTTGGCCTCTGTCCCTGCACACAGTGAATCATGGAGACTGAGTATAACGGATGGTTATAGCATGAGAAGCTGGAACCGCAGATGTGAAATGATGAAGGGAGTATCAAACTACAGGTAAAGCGGTAGAAAGTGTACTTCTGGGCTGGAGGTGGGTGTGACAGTGGTCCCAGTACAGTGAACAGATCTGTTGCTTTAGCGGTAGTAGTAGGGATCATTTGCCCCGATACTATACAACATAGGGACATGTAATCCGAATCCTATCCCTGGTCAGAAATGTCAGATATCCTGGAAAGTCTTTGGATGTTTGGAGACGTCATGTTTTAATTGTGTGGAATATTACTTCCTGGACGATAAGTTACTTTCTGCGTCTCTTTGTCTTGGAGTCGAAAGGCTTTACTAAATGTTGTATGGTTCCAATTACAGATGCGTGATAACCATTGAACAAATAAGGGCATGTCATTTTCTGCGATATTTTGAAAATATGAATGCATTGCAGTTTTAAAAATATAGCACGAGGTTTGGACATAAGTGAGTTCAATTGGAAGAGGAAGTGAAAGTTTACGGCCATGAATGGCTTTATGTGAGTTGCGTGTTTCTTTTGTTCGTGTTGGGGGGCTGACTGGATTAATCATTTTTTTCTCTATGCACTTGACAAAAAATTGTGTCACCTTGCGAGAAGTGATTTCCAGGAACTGATGCGAAATTCGAAGGCTGCGTATCATTCCGAAATTCTGTGAAGTGCTGATGTATGCTAGCCCCAGAACTCCACATCTTACTGTCCTAAGTTCTTTAGAATACGCACTGAGGTCTTTTGCTTTGGAGTTGTTTATTCTGTATTCTCCACTTGCCTGCGACGCAGTTGAAAGACGACAAGTATGTGCGCGGGTGTTCGCTTTGCTCTCGCTGCGTTTTTAGTTTGTGTCGTTTTGTATATTTCATTTACTATTACTTTCAGAGGCAGACGCGGATTTCACAACGGCCACGTAGATTTAGTGTTAAATGGATCGAAGTTTGAGCGTATGTACAGCCGATACGATTAAACCACGATTCAGAGATATTGTGATAAATTGGTGAGTACACGAATTGGGAATATGGAATTGCCATTTTGGAAGGCTGGTTAGTGGAATGAGCACCAGAAGCTGTTCTGAACACTTCTAAATGCTGTTTTTAAGTTGTAGATTTCCATCGGAAAAGATTGTTTTGCGGTCATTGTAGCATGTGTCCTGCAATATGTAATAAACAGGTCAGTTTAGATAACGTGTCGGTATAGTCAATAGCTCAGCGATTTGCTTACGTCATCAGCCCTAATTACATAAATTATCCCGCTGCTGCTGTGTGGTCAGATTGAATTGTCTTTTTGTTTTTTCCCCTCAGCCCTATTTCTCGGATCACGGTAACTGCAGAGTCCAAAAGTTGTAAAATGTCCCGAAACTTCCACCCTCCTAGCAGGACGCGGATGTCCGCTGTCTTCCAGCCAGTATTCACTCTGTCTTGTTTTATTTTCACTTTTACAAATAATCCAATCTGGCTCAGATAGGGCAACATACATCTCAAAGAGCCATGTTGTCTCTCCATAACCAAATACTCATAAATTCCCTCTTCAATTATCCTCTATAATAGTTTACCCACTACTGATGAAAGACTCACTGGTCTATACTTCCAACGAGTATGCTTATTATCTTGCTTCAACAAATGAATAATATTTTACCAACTTCTAATCTTCTAGTACTACTTCCGTGGCCAGGGAAGACACTAATATCCTGTCTAAAAGCTCATCAATGTCTTCGCTTCCATTCCCAAATCACCTGGACTATATCCCTTCCAGCACCAGGGAATCATCAATCACAGTATTTTTGAAGATTCCAGTGCATCCTCTTTCTTAGCGTCGGCATGTTGTAGCATAACTGCCTTCTTACGCTGTGTTCACTTTCATCGATGTGTTGTAAGAAGATTCACTGCCTCCTTGGATTCCAGGCACAGGTTTTCCACTTTTACCTCCGATCTGCCCACACTCTCTCCAGTCTCCTCCTGTTCTTCACAGTGCAACACGGCAAGGACTTCTCAACTCCCCTTCTAACTCTTCTAAGTCCATTATTAAATTCTCTCCTGTCTGCATTGTGATCTTCCATAACCCTTTCTGATCCTTTCTCCCTAAACCTTAAGTACCTTTCTTTCTTCCTCTTGACTTGTTCCAACTTTATTGTCACCCAGGGTTACCTTATGCTATCATCTTTGCCCTGCGACAATGAGACAAACCCTTACTGAACCCCAAGACAGTGCTCGCTAAACAATCTCCACATATCTGTTTCGCATTTCCCAGAGTACGTCATTTCCCAATGTACGTTCCCAAATTTCTGACAGGTAGCACCATAATTCGCAGACTGCCAATTAAACACAATGAATGCTCCGTGGCCCTATCCATGTGCGAGGTAAGTCGAGGGCAGATCTGGCCTATTGCTCTGAAATGCTCACCCACCGAGAGATCTGTCACCTGATACGTTTCCTTTTCTAATATTAGATCCGGTATGGACTGTTCGCTAGTCTGCCCATCTTCATATAGTGACATGAATCCCTCCTGGACACAACTGAGAAATTATGCCATACCTAGACCTTTTACC
Source organism: Hypanus sabinus (assembly GCF_030144855.1). Classification (NCBI taxonomy): domain Eukaryota; kingdom Metazoa; phylum Chordata; class Chondrichthyes; order Myliobatiformes; family Dasyatidae; genus Hypanus; species Hypanus sabinus. The sequence continues at coordinate 115,758 of NW_026779146.1, read as the reverse complement.
CTGGGGAGGTGCCAAAGAATATTCCGGAAGTTTTAGTGACGCTTGCCAATAACATGGCCTATGTCCAGTATCCGCTTCCTGATCTGCTCTTTCCCGTTCCCATTGCACTTACTTGGTTCATCTGGTGGGGTTATCATGCTTCTGTGTTCGCCTCACACTCTATCAACAAACAAACACGCCACGTTATCCTCCCTTTCTGCAGCTGTGATACTGTCCCTGGTTTCCCATCGCCCTCCCTTTACACTCTGTTACCCGACCCTGTCCATTTTGAAACATCAAAAACCCGGAAATTCCTGAAGCCATGCCTAGCCTTGTGACAATCGAGTGTCTGTGATAGTTCGGAACATACTTCAAACAGTGTAACAATCACGCCAGCAGCAATGAACGTTTGTATTGCTACCTACCTGAACTGTATGAAACAAGCAATCTTCCGCCAATTCTGCAATTTCCGGATGACCAGGCATATGATTGTTTGAATTTATGACATATTTGACAAACCTGGTAATTGCAAAACGGCTTTAATTGACAGCTCCGCTGACACAGATGGCCATTTAATGTAAACACATACGTCATTCCATTCCTCAGCTCTTCTCTGAATTTCCTCTCTGTCAGTGTATAGATACATGTATTGGTGCACACGCTGAACATTTGCAGCATGGACCCAATTTGCTGTAAGATGTATACCGGGGTACTCAAATATCTGTCCTCGTAAAAATAGTTTTGCTTTTGCCATTTCAGGGAATGGGCTACATGGGGCATCCAAAATAATATGAAATTAGCTGATATAGAAAACAGCAAAACCATCGATTTTCTGCGTTTTTCCACCTCGGCGTCTTTCTGATTGTCGCCGCTGTGCCGAAGCCTTCTGCGGACTCTATTTGCCACAACGATATGCCTTACGGTTAACCCGTTAAACACCAGGATTAATCCGATTGGTAGTAATGGTGTTAAAATACTGTCCAGTAATTGGTATCCTCTCCACACGGGTGAAGTAGCGTATTCGTATATGAGGGTGCAACGCCACGGCGTGTTGTCAATGATGACGTAAGGTTCAATGGCAAAGTATAACGGGACACATTTCCCACAGATCACTATAACCACGGTCGCGATAATCACCGTTGCTGTTCTCTCGGTGCAGTATCGTTCCCGCAGCTTTCGGCAACATATTGCGATGAAGCGATCGAAGGTAAAACTGACCGTGAACCAAACAGAGCAGTCCTGCGTCGCAGCCACAAATACAACTGTCAGAGCGCATACAGGAGTGATGAGCAGGGTTTTGGAATAAATGTAGATATTGTTGGTCTGATCCACTAAAGCAACAACGATAACCACCATCACATCCGCTGTTGCCATTCCAACCAAGTAACGGGTGATGCATTTGGAGAGTCCGCATTTTCCCCGAGAAAGGATCACAATCGCCGTTAAATTAACTGCATAAAATTTGGAAAGAAAATAGAAATATGGTCAGCTCTCTGAATGCCCCCATTCTACCGATGCTATGTCGGGTATGGATTGTTTGGAAGTGGAAAGCTGGATTCCAGTGTGTGCGGTCTCGGTCGCTGCTCTCCGGCTGGAGGACAATGACGGATGTGAGTGTCAGTGGATTGGCGACATTCCCACAGTTTAGAGCGAGGCATCCGATTTCCACGACTCACGAACCGGTGATCAGTCGATCACTTCTGTAAACAATAACATTTCCATTATCAGCTGTGAAACAGCTGATGGGATTGTTTGTAGCGGTGAAAAATTGGAGTCAGGGAGATATAAAGCACGAGTTCTCATTTACTGACTTACAGAAGAACAGACCTACGTGTCGCAAATAGACTGGACCGTCATTTAAATAAGCTTCTTCGTTGCTATAATGACGGAGTGTCTGCACTGATAGAGACTCGGACCTAGAAAAGCAGAGACCAGCATCACTTCAGAAAGCCTAGCGAGGTGAAATTATGAAACAATGTCAATATCGGCACGAACGTAATTGATAAAAGAAAAATCACTTCGATCAAATTATGAAAAAACGACAATATCGACACCAGCTTAATTGAGAAAAGAAGAAAACATTGCAATCGAAATATGATAAATGAAAATAAAACTATTAGATGCCTAAATCCTTCATGCCGGAAACACGTTTCAGCCGACGGTAGCATCTATGCTCAGTAACAGTGCGGATACCGCAGCAGAGTAACGACGGCACCATACATAAAGTGACCAGCTCCGGCATCTTACCGGGGACACCAACCGCTACAAGTGTGGGATAGAAAACGGCCGCGGTGTGGTAAATCGCCGGATATCCCATATTCCGTCAGAAGCAGCGTTCAGTTGTACGGAGCGTTTCAGCTGCTCAGATGGACTGGTGATCGGTTTAGCAGACTTTTATTGAGGAGAGAGCAATTCCACTGAGGCAATTAGCGTGGCGATCACGTCAGGGACATTAGTGACACCCAACTGCACAAACACTTACGTTAAGCTGTTTGTACTCACTCAATCCCCGTGTCCTGAATTTGACTCCTCAAGGGATTTTGCAATGTAAATCCTTTAAAACAGAATATGTTGTGCTTTTTTTCCATGTTATTTTCCATGATACCTGGCTTCAAATATTTAAATAAAGATATATTTTTTCATTGTTGCTTTTAAATCAGGCATTCAGCTTGAAGTCGATTTATTTTGATTATTTGACGGAGCACAGTCGCTTCTGAAATTGAGGGAAGGAGTTTGTTCTGGCTGGTGAAATGGAGAACACTTCTTCATCCAAGGGAAACATTCGTTCATTCTTTTCCTTCCTTCGTTCCTGTCATTCCGGGCGGTGTGAGTGATGGAAATCACAATGACAGCTGACATACGTTACAAAAACATACACTGGACATATTCCTCCAAACATTTTAAAAGATCCACAGAGATATTCCAGAGACCTGTCGTCAAAAAGGGACCGTGTCCTCGGGAGATTAGCGAGGGCTGAGGAGAGTTTGAAGAACAATGTTTTCCAGCGCACACACGTGGGCCGTTTGGCAGGACAGTGAAGGACTTGTCCACCCCATACCCGTGACGTGCGATGCAGTCTGTTTAACTTCAAAGATATTCTCAGACCTGCCACAATTCTGCCACTATTTCTCCATCCATTCTCTGTTTGAACAAATATAGTAAGCAGAATCTATGATCAATCAGCAGGTTCTCAGGCTGTTGGATCATTTGCCACGAAGTTGTATTTTTCTTTCCTGATTTACTGTCAGTTATATTGCCTTTCCAGCGTCACTATCAGTATGTGCAGAACAGCAGAAGTGTTCAAGCTCACCTGTAAATCACACTTCCTTCTGCTCTTGCAGTGCACCGCTCCGTGTCGATTGTGGCTCTCGTACCGATGAGCGGCCCTCGGCTTATTGGAGAAAGTCTCACCACTCTGTTTCCATTGTGGAACTCGTACTAATGTGCGGCCCTCGGCTTATTGGAGAGAGTCTCATCACTCTGTTTCCATTGTGGAACTCGTACTAATGTGCGGCCCTCGGTTGACCCGAGAAAGGATCACCTCTGCCTTCAAATTACTCTTCCCAAAGTGAGCAGTCCGGAACATTCTGGGCTGAACTCCATCTGTAACTTCTCAGCGTTGCTCTGCGTTCTGTTACTGTCCTGTTATAAATTCTGACTATACTATCCATAATCCCACCAACTTCCACATCATTGGAAATACAACAACTCACCGTTACACTTCCTTTTTCACATCATTTTTAAAGCACAAAAATCCGGGGGTCTCAGAACAGATCTCTGCACGAGAACACTGGCGCCAACATCCAAATAGAAAACGCTCCATCCACAACTACCCTCTGCCTTCCTGGGCGTCAGTCCGGAATCCGCAAGCCAACTTTTCCAGGATACCAAGTTTTCTAAAGTTCTGAAAGGTGATACCATGTTTAACAGAAGGATGACAGTCACATCCTCACAGAGTTGAATCAAGCACGTGAGAGATGATCTTCCACTCTCAAAGCCACACTGATTCTTCCAAATCAGTTACTGCTTCTGGAAATTCTCGTAAATCCTGTAGCTACGAATGTTCTCCAATAATTTGCACGTTACTAAAGTAGGACTCACCGCTTCCCGCAGTCACCCAGGGATTCTGCCGACAACACAAGAAGGCGTATTTAACCTACTGTTTTTTTTTTTCAAAAGTTCCAGTACAACCTCTCTCTTAACCTCGATATGTTGTCGCACGTCGGCCCGTTTAACGCTCTCCTCGCAAGTATCCCCCTTAACTGGTGAATACTGAATTAAAGTCTTCATTCATTCACCTGCCCTTCTTCCCCCGACCTCAGGGGCTTGTTTCATCTTCTATCCCAGACAGGTCATATACTTATTCCAGTCATCATTTTCTTCACATACAACTTAATAAAATAGTCTACTCGTTTATTTATTCTACCAAAGTGCATTCCTATGTACCTTCGGCATTGTATTCCATCTGCCATTTTTTTGCCATTCCCTAATCCGTGTGCCCTTCTTTCGCCTTCCTATGACCTCAATGGGATATGACCCTTATCAGTTTTTGTCCCAACCCTAAATCTGCCATAAGACCATCAACAACTTCATCGAAGTCATTGACATAGAACGCAAAAAAAGTGGTCCCAACCCCCGAGGTTGCTGGAAACGAAACATGGGTTAGGACCATTTTATCATGTTCTTAGAAGTACCTCGAATCTTCATCCTCAATAATAGTCTATAACGTTGTCCCAAACACTGGTCACCTTCACTCACATTGCCCCTGAGTAGAATATATTCTGCTTAAGAGAAAGAGATAAAATATATTGCAAAACAGTCGCCCCTCGGCCCGGTTTCTGAAACAAGGAACAACAAGAAGCGTTTGTTGTGGTTTGTTGGTCAGGCCAGGATATTCAACAATATTTTTGCACGATTTTTAATATATTGAATATGCATATATTTATTTGTATATGTATTTCCGTAATTATGTATTGATGCATATTCATTTTTATGTATGTGTGTATTTATTTGATCCTTGTTTGCTTGCTTATTTATCTATTTCTCTTCTATATTATGTATTGCATTGAACCACTGCTGCTAAGGTAACACATTTCACCACACATGCCTGTGATAATAAACCTGATTCTGATTCCGTAGTGCCGAACTATGTGACGTATATAAAGCAAGGCTATGACACATCTTGGCCATTGCCGTGTCCGTCGCTCACCACTGGCTGGCTCTCCCCTCTTCAGAATAATTCACCGGTGTATTAGAGAGTTCTCGCTCCAGGTCAGCTCGTCGCCAGCCTCCGTCAGTCTCTTCCGTTCTCCTCAGCTCAGGTAAGATGTTTACTGAAGGAGGGGACTGAATCATAAGGCAGTTACATTTATAGTGAACAGGAACAGGGAAAGCAAGAAAGACGTGTGAGATCCCCGCAGCTGTGTGTCGTAACCATTGCAATTCATCCCATCGAGGTGCACTGTCATCAAATACACCATCACACTCATGTTCCATTATTTCCATTTTAATCACAATATTCCAATCTGCTCCGTTGGTTAAACCAGACCAAGATATCAGTGGCCTATTTATTAAACGACCTATCGTGAAAGGATATTACTCACAACACGCATAAGGAAGCGAGAAGCATATGACAGGAGAGCAGAAATAGTTGCATTTTTCAGCAGCACTGAGTCGGTCAGATCAGAGGTCATATTGGAATCATCGCTTTCCAGAGAGAAGGGACTTACAATCCCCAACGGATGCTCAGCATCTCCGTAGAAGTGCCGAAGAACTCCCCACTTCAACAGAGGCTTAGTGAAGTGTCAGAGTCTGATCACACGCGACGCGTGGGAACTGATTCATAACTCTGTCCAAAAGAGGAACAATGTGCGCTGCAGGCTCAGTGTGAGAAGTAACAAAGGAATTGCCCGGCTCTGGACAAACTGGATTACATTCCCTTGACACTGGGTCACTACGACAGCTGCAGTCGGCTGGCGAAGTCGACAAGTTGAACCCCTTGTCAGGGCCATGACATATGGAAACACTGCACTCTTGTCTTTGGTTGGTCCGTACCGTGTCTCACAGTGTCACTGGACAACTGGACGCTGACAGCACTGGACCGGTCTATATTCTAGTTCCTGTTATCAAATATCAGAAGTCTTCAAGCAGCATGCTATCGAAGTCATAAAGTTTATCTTTAATTTACGCCGTCTAATCAAAACAAATACTTATTGCGTGAACGAAGCGTGAAAGTGATTCCGGTCAGAACAGAGCTAAATGCAGCACAGAGGGGAAATGTTAATGCTATTTGTATCCCACGGGTTAATAAGGGACAGATTCCTATTAAACATTGTCTCAATCACCGAGTTATGAACAAGGAAGTGTATGCCGGTCAGTCTGGCCGGAGTGTGGATGATCGGCTCTTGTCGAAAGGATTTAAAACATGAGCGCAATGATGTCTGAAGCAGCGCTAAGACTCCACTTGAGAAGAAAGAAGCTGCATCCAAGTCAGTGACAAAGTATCAGCCACCGTATGACTGCACCGGAGTGAAAACAGAGTCAGTTTTCTGGAGAGTCAGAAGGATCAGCTGTTTTAGCTACAAAAGGAGATTGGTGAATGTCCGACGGGACTGTTCACCCAATGAGAAGCTTCTCGAAAAAAAAGCGCAGGAGGACAATCGTGCAGTGGCAGAGATGGGATTCGAGGCCGCATCACCCAAGAGACTAGATCTAAATTAAGCGTTATAGACCTCCCGGCTGCACTACGCTGAGCAGACTACATCATGCTTTGCCTGCATTTCGATCCTTTGCAATTCAACATTGAAGTTCCACCCAAAAACAAATGGATAACAGGGTGGGAAAGTAACACGTGGAGGGACGGTGTCCGCGAGAGCCAGGGGGGTCGGAATGTGAGCGATCATGAAAATAATGAATGATGGCAGCCCGAATATAAATTCTTAACACGTACCATCGTAAAGATTGAGATGAATTGAGTTTGTGATTAGTTTGTGCCTTAAGCAATTTTCCGAATCAGGCAATAGTTGCATTTCGTCACACTGAAAGGGATCAAAGAGGCGTATTTTGGTGTCTGGCCTCATTCCTGAATTGAGTGAATTTAATCAACAGGACAACGGTGAAGGTGATGTGCAGTTCGAGTGCTCCAGCTATTTCTGAACCATGGTTTTAGGAACGGTTAGATCCGTGGCTTCAACTTGGGAGAAGACGGGGAGCTAAGGGGAATAGTCAAGCCGAGATCAGGCAAACAAACCACCTGTTCGGATATGATCAACAATGAGTAGCGAGACGAAGCGGGTTGAACAACAGAACCAAACGGAGAATATTCGCTGCTTCTGTGATAAAAAAAAACGAAAAATCGGGGGGTGGGGGGCGGTGGGGAGGGACCGGCCAGAAGTCGCAGAATTGCAACTGCGAAGTTTCCAGGGTTTCAAAATGAATGACAGTGAGCGGGTTTACATTGTATGTGAGGTATTTTCTGCAAGCTCTTGACGAAACCCTGTGGGAACATGTTATTTTTTTGTGTGATTAAAGAAGGATCTACTTCTTGTAAACTGAAATTGTATTCTTCAGACCAAATTCTAAGTTGCACCGTTTCCAGTTATATACATGCCATTTACTGGGTGGCTGACAAACACAAAATGAAACAGAACTTTCACAACTATAATGTCGCCTCTCACATCAGGGACAACGATCTAAACCACGCTTGCTATTGGAACTGTGAAGTTCCAACTCACAACATCAGCATTTCCCCACCGTGTACTGAGATATATCTAGCACTACGGGGCCGTGCAGAGTCAGCACGCGGATTTAAATATCGGGAAAATTGCCTCCTCTCTCAGAGAGACAAGCAACAACTCTGGAAGCAGCGTAGGAAGGAGATATGAATAGTTGGCTGGAAGAATGACTAAGCACATACGTGCAAATACAGGTTAAAGTTTCTTCGGAAAACACCATGACGAAATCCGTAGTTGAGTAAATCACAGTTTGACCGCCTGATCCATGGAAGATTATATTTAGTGACAATAAAAACCTTCCCTTCACTCAAAGCGAACAGAGGCGGCACAAGAGCCGACCCCTACCGAAAGCCACTAATCAACTCTGTTCAGTCCCACTCCTTGCATTCTGCCATTCAGACAATCTTCCATTTATCATCGCATATGTCTGCAGTCAAGGTGTTTTATCTTGTTTGGAATTCTCGAGTGCGGCATCTGGTCAAAAGCGTTCTGAACATCCAAGTAAACAACATCCACTAGTTTCTTTTATGAAATTTGCCTTTTGATTTCATCAAAGAATTCCAACAGATTTACCTCGCTACATTTCCCCTTCGAAAACATGGTAAAATCCGCCCTATTTTATCCTGAGTCTCCATGTACCAGAATTCTCAGCGTTAACAATGGAGCCCTACATCTTTGCAACCACTCAGGCCAGGTTATCCAGCGGATTATTTCCCGTCATTTACCCACCTCTCTCCTCAGAGTGGAGTGGATTGACATTGGCTACTTTCTACTTCTTCAGACTATTCCAAAATCCAATGATTACTCAAACTCCACCGCTCATGCGGTTCTCAGACAGGTCTTTCGGAAAGCGCAGGCCGTTTCGGATCCAGAGCCCCATTTTCCCCGGTGCAATACTTTGCATCTGGCAGCAGATTGCGACAAACGGATCAAAAGTGAATGTAACAGAGAACAAGTCAGAACATCCTGGTCTCCTCCATCTGGTCCAGCTGATGTAGTGATTCTAATTTCACATTTCTCAGTCTCTCAGCACCTTCTCCTTCGTAATAACAACTACACTCACTTCTGTTAATGGCATCCGCAAGCTGCTGTTGTCTTTCACGGTGCAGAATGATGGAAAATATTGAGTTTGTCGTTATTTCAAAGGCGAAGAGAGATTATACTAATTATTGCATTAATGGCCGTGTGGATGAAGTCCAGAGATTAAATAAACAATCCTTAATTAGTGTGTGGGTTGAGGAAGGGGCGAAAAAAATAATACTGGGTACAGTGTTAAGGGATGTGTGGGAAGGAGATTAAGGAATTACATTAAGTGAGGTATACAAGGGAAAGTGGATAAAGGAAAGTTTGGAATTCTATCGGTTCGGGTATCAATTCATGTCTGCTGTGAGGAAGTGACATGATGCAGGAAGAGATATTAATGTGTGCACGGGAGCGAAGTGAGAGTGCGAAACGACGGCGAAATTAATTATTGTTTTTGAATGGAGGGCAGTGTGTGACAATACTCATTGGCGGTTAATGGGTGCACGGAGGGAGGGGATGTTTTCTGACAGAAGATATTAATCAGAGTGTGGAGGAAATTTAGACTGGGTTTGTAACACTAGTGTAGTAGTCGTTGTGTAGAGCAAGAGGATGTTAGGGGATGAGATGATATTAACCGGAGTGTGGAGGAAGGTTACAAAGGTTTGTAATAACGATGTAGTAATCATTGCGCAAAGTGGTTGGTGTATGAGCAGGGATGTTAACGGTTGAATGGATGATTACATGATGCGGAATGAACTGGTGTGTGATGAGAGGGCAGACTCAGTTCTGATCATCAGTATGTCAGGCAATGAATGGCAATGAATAAACAGTCTACGTGTTGTATCATAGCCCTTCAGCAGGGCTGGAAAAGAAAGTAGTACTTGCCAGGATATTGAGTTTTGCAGGACAGGAGAAGAGGTATGAGGCAAATAGTGGAGATATGAGGAAGAGGGAAGGAATTAGTGTAAAATATCGGAAGTTAAAAGAGTCGGTGTTAATTCTATTAGATTAGATGTTACTTACACAGATTATGAGGTGTAACCTATCCAAACTGAAAGTGGTCTCATTATGTCACAAGATAAGGCCATGGACAAGTACGTCGCAAAGGGAGTCGGCAGATGTACTGAAATAGTTGTCCTCTAAGAATTCCCGCTTTTTTTCTGCACAGAGCTGAGGCGCTCGATCAATTGTTAACAATTATTAATTGTTAATGATTAACAGTTTGCTTGCGGTCAGTATCTTCCTAAGCCTGGAAGTTCTTTTATTTTAACTCTCTTCACTGCATGCCATTTCTTCGCCTTTGATATTTTGTGATTTCGCATCAATCCTCTTCCGAATTGGAATTTTACATCAAAGGCATCGAGTTTATTTTTACTTCAGCTGTTGGAAGACACGTCAGCCTTGTGTAGTATCGAATATTCAGTGTGTTGGAGCGAGTATAAATGAATGACCGTGGAGATTCATCAGATCAGAGATTCTTCAGCGAGATCGCGGGCTGGTGGAAGACAGTCTGAATCTCACTCAGCATTTTTGAAACATTTAACGGTTTTACAAAGATACTTTACATGATTATTGCCGTTATTGGTGATCCTGGTAAGAAAAAAAAGTGAACGAACAGTTTTGAGTGCGCTGTCTGTGGACTCGTTTAGTTTAGTTGCCGACAACGTTGTAAAAAGGCTGTCTGAGTGAGAGCAGAACAGACATTGTGACAAAACCTGGTGTTGGTTCCGAAGTTCACTTTCATTTTAATAGTGGCCACGGCGAAAAATTAATCGGCAGTTGAAACAGACGTAGATTGGAAGACGGGAGACATAGATACATTTTGTGGATTCATGGCAAGCACTTTTGCTTTATCAATGCATCTCGCTGCTCAAATTAAACTCCAGTAATATAGCTTGTTCCGCATCCTTACGGGTAACTTGGTGTTATTCCGTATTCAAATATAAGGTTATTCTGCTGTCTTTGTGAAAAATTAATGTAAGTTTGAAGGGAATGCGGGAAGCAATCGTCTGCGAAGTTCTGGGGAGGAACGGTATACATCACTTGTGTATTAGAGCCGGAACCACTGGGAATTTCGAAATTCAGATAAGGGTCATTGTGCGTTTTAGTGTTTGCCTCCACGCCCTATTTTGTGAAGTGCAGAGGGAGTTCAGAGCCAACCCAGCCGAGTCCGCTGGAGGTCAGACATTCACGCAACACTCTGCTCTGGAACAGAGCTCTGTGAATATAAAAGGGGATAGCAAAAGCTTTTTTAGCTATGTGAAGAGAAAGAAGATAGTTAAGAACAATGTTGGCACCCTGAAGAATGAATTGTGAGAAATTGTTATGGGAAACAGGGAAATGGCAACAGAATGTAATGCGTACTTTAGATCTGTCTTCACCAGGGAGGACACAAGCAATCTCCCAGATGTATGGATGGGCCAGGTTCATAAGATATCAGAGGAATTGAGACAGATTGACATTAGGAAAGAAACTGTGATGAGTAGACTGGTAGGACTGAAGACTAATAAATCCCCGGGTCCAGATGGTCTGCATCCGAGGGTTCTAAAAGAGGTGGCTCAGGAAATTGCGGATGCATTGGTAATCATTTTCTAATGTTCCTTAGATTCAGGATCAGTTCCTGAAGATTGGAGAGTGGCTAATGTTATCCCACTTTTCAAGAAGGGAAGGAAGGAGAAAACGGAGAACTATCGCCCTGTTAGCCTAACGTCAGTCGTGGGGAAGATGCTTGAGTCCATTATTAAGGACGAAATAGTGGCACATCTTGATGGCAGAAATAGGATTAGGCCGAGCCAGCATGGATTTACCAAGGGCAAATCATGCTTGACTAACCTGTTGGAGTTTTTTGAGGGTGTAACAAGGGTAAGCCAGTGGATGTTGTGTACCTAGATTTTCAGAAGGCATTCGATAAGGTGCCACATAGGAGATTGGTGAGTAAAATCAGAGCTCATGGCATTGGGGGCAGGGTTTCAACATGGATAGAAAACTGGTTGGCAGATAGAAAGCAAAGGGTAGCAGTGAATGGGTGTTTCTCGGACTGGCTGGAGGTGACAAGTGGGGTACCACAGGGCTCTGTATTGGGACCACAGCTCTTTATGATTTATGTCAATGATTTAGATGAGGGCTTTGAAAACTATATCAGCAAGTTTGCTGACGATACTAAACTGGGTGGCAGTGTGACATGCGAAGAGGACGTTAGGAGAATACAGGGAGACTTAGATATGCTGGGTGAGTGGGCAGATACTTGGCAGATGTCATTCAATGTGAATAAATGTGAAGTTATCCACTTTGGAAGCAGGCACAAGAGGGCAGAATATTGTCTGAACGGAGTAAAGTTAGGTACGGGAGAAATACAAAGAGACCTAGGAATCCTAGTTCACCAGTCAATGAAGGTGAATGAGCAAGTGCAACAGGCAGTGAAGAGGGCAAATGGAATGTTGGCCTTTATTACAAGGGGAATGGAGTACAAGAGCAAGGATGTCCTTTTGCATTTGTACAGGGCCCTGGTGAGACCACAGCTGGAATATTGTGTACAGTTTTGCTCTCCAGGTTTAAGGAAGGACATTCTGGCAATTGAGGAAGTGCAGCGTAGATTCACTAGGTTGATTCCTGGGATGGCAGGGCTGTCTTACGCAGAGACATTGGAGAGATTGGGCTTGTACACGCTGGAATTGAGGAGATTGAGAGGGGATCTGATTGAAACGTTTAAGATAATTAAAGGATTTGATTGGATTGAGGCAGGAAATATGTTCCAGATGTTGGGAGAGTCCAGTACCAGAGGGCATGGATTGAGAATAAGAGGTCAGTTATTTAAAACAGAGTTGAGGAAGAGCTTCTTCTCCCAGAGAGTTGTGGAGGTGTGGAATGCACTGCCTCGGAAGACAGTGGAGGCCAATTCTCTAGATGCTTTCAAGAAGGAGCTAGATAGATATCTGATGGATAGGGGAATCAAAGGATATGGGGACAAGGCAGGGACTGGGTATTGATAGTGAATGATCAGCCATGATCTCAGAATGGAGGTGCAGACTCGAGGGGCCGAATGGTCTACTTCTGCACCTATTGTCTTTTGTCTATTGTCTATTAATTAACATCGAAGCATTTGGAATAATGCCGCAGTTCCTTGGCGCAAACCCGAGGGAGGGGAGGCAGATATTTTGAAACAATTACATTATATTTTCTTAAGAAATTGGATGGTTTAAGCATTCTCGTCTGAAATACTTGAAACTTCGATGGGTCAGTCCGTGTATTTAAAAACGAGAATGAGAATTTTCTCATCGAATTCCTTGATGTAGTCTGCTCGATACGCGCCCAAGAATAGCAGCAGATCTTTAAAGAAGCGCGTCAAGTGGGACTTCTGGTGGCGTTTGAGAAACGGGGGAGTCGCAGAAGAGACTAAGGCATGAACTTGGGGGAAATAAATTTGATTCGAACTCTAAACTTTATAAATTGACGAAGCAGAGAGAATGTTGCTTCATGAACACATGTCCAGCTGAACACATCAGAAGTTTTCTCAGATATGTTACCTACAAAAATGGACAACTGCTTCTGTCATTTTACAAATCCGCTGTGCAACTTGGTGCTTCCTTAGTCTAATATACTTTCTAAACAGGGTCACAGACAACACTTGTTTTGTAGAGGAGGCCAAACATTTTAATTCCGATAGCTTTTCCCGTTCCGACATGTCGGACGGTGCTCTTCTCCTGTACCAAAATGAGGAGCAAGAACTTATACACAGTCTGTTTAGCATCCAAACTAATGACGTTAATATAGATTTCGCCTTTCGTTTAGGAAAAAGATAATAAACCTGCTTCTTCCCTCTGCTTCTATTCCCCACACTTTTCCGCTTCACACCTGCTTATCATTTCCCCCGGGACACCTCCCTCCGATATCTATCCTATGGCCGTTACTCCTGTCCTATCAGAATTCTTCGTCACCAGACCGTTATCTTTCCGACTAACCTGACTTCAGCTGTTACCTTCTAGTTATTGTACCCTCCATTCACCTTTCATAACCCCAGCGTCTTTCCCCTTCCCTTCCAGTCCAGAACAAGACTCTAGGCCCGAAACTTCGAACTTCTATTCATATGTATAAATAGGTGTTGTAGACCAGCTAGCTGCCTGCAACATTTTGTATGTGTTCTTTTACTGACAGCTGATGTTCTTCAAAACCAGTCTCCTGCCTAGTCAGAGTAAGAGCTAGCCCCATTATCCATCTCTATCTTCAATAAACATAATGAGTTAGCTTCCAAGGTCCTCTTTGAAAACACATTCCACAGGTACAACACTCCCATGTCTCAAGAATCTTCATCCTGTCTGAGATCTAATGGACGAGGCTTCAGTCCGAGGCTGTTCTGGCAAATCTGTCGTTCTCCTTTCAGTATCCGGCAGGTTTCAATAAAATTCGTCTTCATTATTCTTGCAGTCCAATCCCGTCTTAATTTTCCCATGTACTCGCAGATCCAAGTACCCATTATCATTGTAACATTTAATGAGTATTGCAATTAGGTTTATCATTGCTGACATATGTACGTTGTCAAAATTGTTTCTTTGCGGAAATATTGCAGTGTAAGATATCAGGTTACCCAAGTTCCCAAAAACAAATAAATAGTTGAAAATTAAATATGTAAGTGTTGCGCATGAGTTCATTGTCCATTCAGAAGTCTGAGTGTGTAGGGATGAAACGGTTCTTAGAACGCCGATTGTCGATCTGTAACTCCCATCCGATGGCGGTAACGAGACGAGAGCATGACCTGCATGGTGAGAATACTTATTGTTGAATGCCGCCTACATCAGACGGTCTATTGAAGATAACTTTGATGGCGGAGAATATTGTGCGAATGATGAAACATTGTAAACACTCTATAAGTAATTACGATCTTGTGATTTACAGAATATCAGGATGTGACCGTGATGAACCCGGCTCAACAGGCTCGGAGCAGTCTTGATGGGCCGATTGGTATACTTCTGCTCCTATATTTATGGCCTAACGTTCTGTAAATACTTGCGATCCTCTCACTCACAGACGTCATGTCAGGACGTAGCCGTGCTGAAACAGGGTAAACTCTCTGTAAATAATTGCGATGTTGCCATTTAAACATGTCTTATCAGGTTGAGCCGTGCTGAAAGAGGGTAAACACTCTGTAAATACTTGCGATGCTCTCATTTAAACATGTCATTTCCGGTTGTGCCGTGCTGAAACAGGGTAAACAGTCTATTAGTACTTGCAATCCTGTCATTTACAGAATATCAGTGTGTGACGAGATCCGTGAGAACACACTCCGCCATACATCTGTGTATATTTTTAAGAACCTTCAGTGACTGAACAAATCTGCTCCGGCTGCTAATGAAGTAGGGACGTGGAGTTGCTGGCGTACCTTCCTCGAAGGCGCGTCATCATATTGTTGGGCCCAGATAAACCATTTGAGATGCTCACGCCCAGCAACCTAAAGTTGCTCACTCTTCCACAACAGACCACTGTGTTAGAACCGGTGTATTCCCTCTCGTTTCCCGAATCCGGAATTAATTCCTTCTTTCTCCTGACCTTGTTAGCGAAGCTACTGATGTGACAGCATTCGCCCTGCAGACCGTGATTCGGCTGGGAAACAATAGGTGGGATTCTGGGGGGTAGGGTGACGGATCATTCATCTCTAAGGACCTGTTCTGCGCCACATCTCTAACTAATTGAAAGTAAAATCTCCTGCCTTCTTCCAGTAACTATTGACACTCTTACAAGTCAAGATTTTTAAGCAAAATCCGCTTTAACTAAACTCAATGATTTGGCATCAACATTTCATGTGGTAATGGATTCCACGTATTCAGCATTGCACTGCTAAAGAACTGTATTGGTATTCCGGTGCTGGAGAGGAAGGGATCTGATAGGAGAGAAGACAATACGGTGACATAAGGGAAGGGGGAGGAGTAACATAGGGAGTTGATGGACAGGTAAGGGGATGAGGTGAGAGAGGGAAACGGGAATGGGGATGGCAAGGTGAGCGGGTAAAATAATGGAAATTTGATAAATCGATGATCTTGCCATCCGTTTGGAGACTATCCAGACGGAATATATATTTGCTCCTCCATACTGTGTGGCCTCACCACAGCAGCAGAAGTGGCCACGGACTAACAAATTCTTCTTTATATATTCTGATTGCAAGATCTATAACCGGGGCAATTTCCAGAGTGAAAAAGAGCAGCACAATGACAGGAGAGCTTTGGTCCATCTTGATAAACCCATGGGGTTTAGGAATGCACAGGCTCAACAATAACGAACATGAAAGCGAGAGATCCGCCTTAGAGTGTTCAAAACAGCACTCACAGTCTTCTCGGATCGTCATTCCTTCGTCTTTCAGATTTCGCAATTTCGTGTCAAGCTATCCATACATCATCACAAATGGGATTTTACTCGAATTATGTCATGTTTATTTTTACCCCAGCTGTTGGAAGACACATCAGCCCTGTGTGGTATTGAATATTCAACGAGCTGCAGCGAGTATAAATGAATGACCGTGGAGATTCATCAGCTCAGAGTTTCTTCAGCGAGATCTCGGGCAGCCAGAAGTCAGGCTGAATCTCTCACAGCATGCTTCAAACATTGTACAGTGTGAGAAAGATATATTACATGATCATTGCCGTTATTGGCGTTCCAGGTAAGATCTTAGGTTTGTAGTTCTGTGTGTTCTGTTGCTGAGATGCCGGTGTATCAGTGAGTGTGGTGCAGACATTGTGTCAAAACTCTGCATTCGTTCAGAAGTTCGCTTTCAGTTTAATCCATCATTCGGCTGAAAATAAATCGGCTGCTGAAACAGAAGTAAGGAGGAAAATTGATGAGATAGACTTATTTTGTGGATCCATTGTTTTCGGTCGAAAGTTCTCTTGCAGTTTACAGAGTCAACCGACAGTTGAATGAAAAGAACAATCGAGAATCGGAAAGATGGATTCATTCTGTGGATTCATGACAGACAGTTTTAAATTACCATTGCAAAGCCGCTGTCCGAGTAAACTCCGATAATCCAGCGAGCTCGTCAACTTTTCCCTGCTGCTTACTTTTATTACCTATCAATAACGAAACATGATTTCATGGTATTCTATTCCAAGAAACTACTGCAAATTGAAAGGGGAGACGGTAAACGAATCGCCTTTGAGATTCAGGGGAGCGTGGTAGACATCACTTGTAATGTGTACTCCGAACGATTATAAAGTCAAACCGGACTCTGTGTGCGTTTTATTGTCGCAGGACTTGTGTCCAGGGCCTGTTATCCCTGGAGTTAAGAGCCAATCCAGCGGTGTCAGTTGGGGGTCAAATGGGGTAAGGTTCCTTTTATACACCGGTTTGAATCAATGAACTGCTGTAATTTGGAGCAACCCCGAAAGAGGCAGATGTTTGTAAGTATTGCCTTTGATGTATTAAGCACTCACGTGCAAAATACTTAACAGAAAGTTCGGCAAGTCATTCAGAATCCTTAAGAGGTACATTTTGAGCATTCTGATCGGATTATTTGAGAAAACTCAGCCAAAGGCAGTTACGGAATTTAAAAGACGTGACCCAAGCGTGGACCTGTTGGCGAGTGACAAATCGGGAGTCTAGGAGGACGCAGTGAAAATCATTTCGCTTTGAACTTTGTAAATGCTGGAGCGTGAAATTTGCCAGAACATCGGTGGCAGGATCGCGGCAATCACCACAGCTAAGAAATTTGCCGAGGTCCAAAACCTGACGGAGGAAACTTACATTGCTTTCTCTAAAGTAAGGAGGCATGGGATCCAAGAGGACATTGCTTTGTGGATCCAGAACTGCCTTGCCCACAGAAGACAAAGAGTGGTTGTGGATGGGTCATATTCTGCATGGAGGCCGGTGACCAGTGGTGTGCCTCGGGAATCGGTTCCAGGACCTCTTCTCTTTGTGATTTTTATAAATGACCTGGATGAGGAAGTCGAGGAAAGGATTTGAAAATTTGTTAATGACACAACGGTTGGGGGCGTTCTGGATAGTGTGGAGGGCTGTCAGAGGTTACAGCGGGACATTAATAGGATGAAAAACTGGGCTGAGAGGTGGTAGATGGAGTTCAACCTAGCTAAGTGTTATGTGGTTTTTATTGGTAGATAAAATATAGCATGAATGGTAAGTCTCGGCAGTGTGGAGGATCTCGGGGGATCTTGGGGTCTAAGTCCATTGGACACTCAAAGTTGCTGCGCAGGTTGACGCTGCTGTTAGAAGGCGTACGGTGTATTGGCCTTCATCAATCGTGGAATTGTGTTTAAGAGCCAAGAGGTAATGTTGCAGCTATATGGGAACCTGGTCAGATCCCACTTGGAGTACTGTGCTCAAATCTAGTCGCCTCACTGCAGGAAGAAAGTGGAACCACAGGAAGGGTATAGAGGAGATTTAAAAAGATGTTGCTTGGATTGGGCAGAATGCCTTATGAGAATAGGTTGTGTAACTCGGCCTTTTCGCCTTGTAGCGATGGAGGATGAGAGATGACATGATAGAGGTGTATAAGTTGATGAGAAGCATTGATCTGTGGATAGTCAGAAGTTTTTTTTTTCAAAGGCTAAAATGGCTAGCACGAGAGGGCGCAGTTTTAAGGTGCTTAGAAGCAGGTACGGAGGAGATTTCAGGGGTAAGTCATTTAGGCAGAGAGTAGTGAGTGCGTGGAATAGGCTGCAAGCTGTGGTGCTGGAAGCGGAAATGATAGGGTCTTTTAACAGACTCTTGGATGGGTACATGCAGCTCAGAAAAATAGCTATGGGTAAGTCCAGGTAGTTCTAAGGTAAGGACGTGTTCGTTACAACTTTGCGGGTCGAAGGGGTTGTATTGTGCTGTAGGTTTTCTATGTTTCTATGATTCCAAAGCGCCTTGGCGATCATTTCACAATACGTCCTTTCCAAACTCTGTTCTTCTCCCAGTACAGAATACCGCACCGTTTCACCCGACATGCATTTTCTTGTGAAGTATTTGTGAATTCGCCTTTACACCTTTTAAACCTCCCGAAATGAGTTGCCTGAAGAATTTGATTGTTCTCATTTTCTAAATTACCTATACTCAGGGAGCGGCGAGACAGTAATTCACTTATTCTTTTTTCTGTTCCCCCAGTGAATTTAGTGGCGATTGTGATCCTCTCCCGGGGCAAGTGCGGCCTCTCCACCTGCACCACGCGCTATCTGGTAACCATGGCAACGGCGGATCTACTGACCATTATCTTTCGTGTAATATTGTGGCGGATCAGTTATTATTACTTCCCCGGTACATTCCTGGACATTACCCCCGTGTGCAGTGTGATCTCTGCCGTGGCAACGGCAGCCACAGACTATTCTGTCTGGTTTACTGTTAGTTTTACGTTTGACCGATTTGTCGCGATATGCTGCCAGAAGCGGAGAGCAAAGTATTGCACCGGGAAAACTGCGGCTGTGGTTTTGTCAACAGCCGGAGTTCTGTTCTGTTTACATAATGTGCCCCACTTGTTTATATATCATCCGACGAAACTGATTGACAATATTCCTTGGAACTGTATTCCAAAGCCAGACGCCTATACAGATCTAGGGTGGGTGGGATATAGATGGTTATCTACCGTTCTAACTCCATTACTCCCGTTCGTGTTAATACTCCTGCTCAACGCTCTGACAGTCAGACACATTTTAGTGACGAGTCGCGTCCGTAAGGGGCTGAGGGGTCAGATCAAGGCGGAGAACCGCAGTGACCCGGAGATGGAGAGCAGGAGGAGGTCTGTGATCTTACTTCTCACCGTCTCCGGAAGCTTCATCATCCTGTGGTCGGTGAATGTTGCCGAATTCCTTTATTACATCATCGCCGGACGGGATCCAAATAATTACAACGATTCGGAATACATATTTCAACACTCCGGAGAGATGCTGATGATATTAAGTTGCTGCACAAACACGTTTATTTACGGGGTAACTCAGTCCAAGTTCAGAGAGCAGTTCATCAGCGCAACGAAATATCCGCTCGTGTCAATTAATCAACTAATTAATAAATAAACAATCTATCTAAGTTTTTCTCATAGGCGGTCACAGGGTTTTACATTTTAAGAATACAGACTGCCGGTCATCAGAAAACCTGGCAGCAGCGAGAATACGATTTCAGAGACACAACGCCGGAACTGAGACTTCGGCAACGGCAGCCGCGACATCCACCGCCAAACAATTGTTAAACTCATCCTGCCTTCTAGTTATTTTCATAATATGCCGGCTCGTCACCGCTGAGCGACTTTCAACAGTAAATCTCGCACTAGTTCAGAGCCCGAGAGAGACACAGTAGGAGAACAGGGACTCAAGCAACCGCAGCTACGAGCTCCACCTCGAACCAGTTGTTACATTCATCCTGCCTTCTCGCTATTTTCATAATATCCCGGCTCGTCACCGCTGAGCCACTTTCAACAGTAAATCCCGCACTCCAGCGTAAATCTTCATCGGCCCAGAGCCGTTGCTTCTCGGTGACAGAGAGGGAACAGAACATCTGTCGGAAACTCTGCCGTCACGATCAGATCCGGCTGAATTCGCATTGAGCGTCCCGGAGTTCAGCTCGGGTCTGGTCGATGGTCGCAGTGAAAGACAGCGCAGCAAAGATATTTAGCGGATTACATCCAGTATTGTCACGTCGGTCAACACTCTATGAGCAGACAACGAGCACCTTTATGTGGAACCTATCTTCAATTGGCAAGTTTACTTGTGTCCAGTGGGTTGGTATCAATGTTGTGATTTTTTCAACTGTACAGGGAATTGGTTGACAAAGTCTAATTATTATCTGCAGAACGTCTGTTTCTAAAACTGTCTTGCTGGACATTGTGAGGAACGCGTCTATCTTCCTCATCTTCCTAGGTGTTAATCAGGACATAACGAAGAATTTTAATGAACGCAACACGATGGAAGCTGTCAATGTGCACTTTAGTGCAGTTTTGGGCGAAGTCTCAATGGTTAATTTATACTGTTAAATCGCATGGGTTAGCACCACTAAACAACAGGGTATAGGGACAGAACTGGTCCTTTCGTTCAATCGAGTTCTCCCTGCTCTGCCTCTCCCTGCTCTGTCCCTCAACCCCAATCTCCTTTCATCTCCTAGAATCGTTTAACCTTTTTCTTCACTATATCCAATGACTTCGTATCTCCATCTCCCATTGCATCAAATGCAAGTGCTCCTGAAATTAATGCACATATTGCATTTGCCTACGTCACTACCGAGGTGACCTCCAGCTTAGCCCTCAGGAAATCCAGAACAAGACTCATATGTCCATTAACGTCTCGTATTTCTGAATTTTCTCCCCATTCAGACACCTTTGAATACATTAATCGTTTGTTACAAAGTTCACACACCACACCTCCATACGTAGTATTCCACCGCCACTTTGCCCACGTTGTCGAACTGACCCCTTCCCAGCGACATTACTTGCCTCTGCAGGCATAGCCTGTCTATCTGAATCCCATCCATAACCCGACTCTCCAATGTTGTAAAACTCCTCTCCCAGTAGTCCACTGGCTTGTCGCTGATTTCCTTGTGTAAAGACAGAAATTTAGCTTCTTCCGGCCTTTCGATACAGTACATTTTGATAAGGAGGGCACAAAGATCTCTGTCAAATTTACAAGAATCCCTGCTCCTGATTCCCATAATATCCTGTGATGAAGATGGCCGGGATCAGAGAACATTAATTGCGAAATTCAACACTTCATCCGTTCCACTGTTGATGTGCACTGTCCTATCCAGTGAACTCACAGACTATGTCTGTCTCACTAGTAGACATAGATGAAATGCATTCATTTAATACTTCAATCATTCCCTGTAGTTATACACAGAGTTCACAGTTAAGGCTAACGATATCTATTCCACACCCATGCTCCATACCAAAGCTCGAAATTACTATTTACCCCAAATATACAATGCACGCATATAAAGTTCTGTGCAAAAGTCAGCGGCATATTCATGTGGCTAGGGTGCCTGAGACCTAGCATAGTCCTGTATTTGTTAACGTGGAGAGGAGAGCGAGATTATAAATTTTCCTTTCTAGTCATTCCCTCTGCCTTTCCAGTCCTGATGAAGGATCTCGGCCCGAAGCGTCGACTGCGTATTTCCATCCATAGATGATATCTGACCTGCTGAACTCCCACTGCACATTGGCGTGTATCTCTAGCGTCTGAAGTATCTCTTGTGTCCTTGTAAATCTGTCTGGAACAAAGCATGGTGGGAACGGACAAGGTGGAGCGCCCCGGGAGGGAGGGATGTAGGACAGGCGGCAGAATATTAGTGCCAGGAGGAGGGAGGGAGGGGCTACGCAGTGCTGACATACCTAGCCTTGATACACTAGGCAAGGACATTTGATTATTTGATTACAAACAATTTGTTTATTGATCTTTGCAAAATGTCTGCCCGGTTTTGGCTGCTCCATCCCCTCTCCTTTCCCTTTCCCCAATCTCCAAAAGCCTGGTCCAATAAGATTGCACAATTCCCGGCGGATTAATGAATTGAGCAGAAAGTAAGATACAGTAATTGTGAGACATTAATTATGTGACTTCCTGCATCAAAATACTTTGTACATAAATAATATTATTTCCGTGTTTCTGAACTCCAACTACGTTGTAGCAACTGCTGAGCAGTTACTTGGAAGAAGTGAGATAGGTGACACATTTAATTTCCGAGATTATAGATTAGTGGGAGGCGGAACATGGCCTGGATATTACCTCAGACAATTAGCAACATTACTTTGGCCGTTTCCTACGAGTTCCCTCCCACTCTTGTGGATCGAGTACAACTGGTACGTGTAGCAGACCAAGCAGGCAGAAACACCGCCTGCTAGTTGCTTCAGTCATAAGCATTAGAGTGAAACACAAAAGAAAGTTAACTGTCATCACGTCTTACATTTAACACTGTACCTGTCCTTCGCTTTAGTTAAACCTCTTTTAATGACATGCATAACAGAAGGCATTTGATAAGGTCCCACATAGGAGATTGGAGGGTAAAATGGAAGCTCATGGCATTGGGGGGAAGACATTGACATGGATAGAAAACGGGCTGGCAGATAGAAAGCAAAGGGTAGGGTTTCTCGGAATGGCAGGTGGTGACTAGTGGGGTGCCACAGGGCTCGGTATTGGGACCACGGCAGTTTACGATTTACGTCAACGATTTAGATGAAGGCATTGAGAATAACATCAGCAGGTTTGCTGATGATAACAAGCTGGGTGGCAGTGTGACATGTCATGAGGATGTTAGGAGAATGCAGGGTGACTTGGATAGGCTGGGTGAGTGGACAGATACTTGGCAGATGACATTTAATGTGAGTCAGTGTGAGGTTAGCCACTTTGGGAATAAGAACAGGAAGGCAGATTATTTTCTGAACGGTGTAAAATAAGGAAAGGGAGAAATGCAAAGAGATCTAGGAGTCCTTGTTCATCAGTCACTAAAGGTGAATGAGCAAGTGTAACAGGCAGTGAAGAAGGCTAATGGAATGTTGGCCTTTATTACAAAGAGAATTGAGTATAAGAGCAAGGAAATCTTCTTTCATTTGTACAGTGCCCTGGTGAGACCACACCTGGAGGATTGTGGACAGTTTTGGTCTCCAGGGTTGAGGAAGGACATCCTGTCGGTAGAGGAAATGCAGCGTAGATTCACAAGGTTAATTCCTGGGATGTCAGGACTGTCTTACGCAGAGAGGCTAGAGAGACTGGGCTTGTCCAGGCTGGAATTAAGGAGATTGAGAGGGGATCTGATTGCAACATATAAGAGTATTAAGGGATTGGACAAGATAGAGACAGGAAATATGTTCCAGATGCTGGGAGAGTCCAGTACCAGACGGCATGTTTTGAGAATAAGGGGTAAGTCATTTAGGACAGAGTTAAGGAAAAACGTCTTCTCCCAGAGAGTTGTGGGGGTCTGGAATGCACTGTCTGGGAATGCAGTGAGAGACAATGCACTGCATGCTTTCGAGAAGGAGCTAGATAGGTATCTTATGGATAGGGGAATCAATGGATATGGGGACAAGGCAGGAACCGGATGTTGATAGTAGATGATCAGTCATGATCTCAAAATGGAGGTGCAGGCTCGAAGGGCCGAATGGTTTACTTCTGCACCAATTGTCTATTGTCTATTAACAGAACTCGTGCAATCAGTTCATAGTTGTGCACACTTTTGTGGAAAACCCCAGTGCCAAGACTGCTTCAAGGAAACAATGTCATTCACTTACTGGTTTCTAAAATAATGTACACGCAGGCAAACAGCAAGGGGAAAACCCTTTGCGTTCTCTACAGTACTATCGGATTATCATTATTAGTAGTAGTATTAGCGGTAGTGGTAGTGGTGGTAGTACTGAGTAAATCTTCACTTTTTCTCAGCTCAAGCTGATAAAAGCTGAGGTACGGGCATGGCCAAGCTCACTCATTTCTGAAATGCTATGAACTTTCGGACTGTTCTAGTGGTGTTCACTATTGTGGCTTTTAGGAGATTGACAGAAATGTAGTAGTGTCGGCCTAATTGTTTAATGCGACAGTGTTGTGACATTGCGATGAAACTAGATTTAGACATTAATACTGGGGCAATGTGTTCCCAGTTCATGTAGCATAATTTTCTCGTTCATCAGCATATCTATGGTGTTTTTCACTTATTGATTTATGGATGTCGTGTAGGTTTCCAATGACTCTCTACGGAGGTGTGGGGTCGGATTATTGGAGAGAGTACTTTCTTAGTTATACATTAAGAAAGTGGCCCGACTATGAGGAACGGATCTGAACGCTTCAGGATTGTGGGTGCAGGACCCAGGAGGATGTGTTGTGCAGTTAATAATATAATAGCAACGCAGTTATAATGGATAAAATATATGATAAAGCGATGCAATCTCTACCCTCGCTTCCCTGAGTAGCCTGGGGTACATCTCGTCTGGTCCCTGTGACTTATCCAAATCGATACTTTTCAAAAGCTCCATCACATCCTGTTTCTTAATATCTATAGGTTCAGGCCTTTCAGTCCGCTGTAAGTCATCCCTACAATAGAAAATAACCTTTCCCGTAGTGAATGCTGAATCAAGGTATTCGTTAAATACCTCTGCTATCTCCTCCGGTTCTATACACACTTCTGCAGTGTCACACTTGATTGGTCATATTCTCTGACGTCCTATCCGCTTTCTCTTCACATTGTTACAGAATCCCTTGGAAATCTCCTTAAGCCTGTCCGCCAAGGCCTTCTCATGTCCCCTTCTGACTCTCCTAATTTCCTTCCTAACCTCCTTCTTGCTAGTTCTTCGAGATATTTTTCCCAACATTTCTTATGTTGTTCCCAGACGTATGGTTGGGCCAAGGACATGGGGTAACAGAGGAAATGAAACAGATTGTCATTAGGAAGGAAACGTTGATGAGTAGACTGATGGGACTGAAAGCTGACAAATCTCTAGGTCCAGATGGTCTGCATCCTAGGGTACTGAAGGAGATGGCCGAGGAAATTGCGGATGCATTGGTAATCATTTTTCAATATTCCTTAGATTCAGGTTCAGTTCCTGAGGATTGGAGAGTGGTTAATGTTACCCCGCTTTTTAAGAACGGAGGGAGGGTGAAAACAGAGAAATATCGACCTGTTAGCCTAACATCAGTAGTGGGGAATATGCTAGAGTCCATTATTAACGATGAAATAGTGGCATATCTAGATAGCAATGATAGGACTGGGCCGAGCCAGCATGGACTTACCAAGGATAAATCATGCTTGACTAATCAGTTGGAGTTTTTCGAGGATGTAACCAGTAAGATAGACGGGGGAGATCCAGTGGATGTAGTGTACCTCGATTTTCAGAAGGCATTGTATAAGGTTTCACATAGGAGATTGGTGGGTCAAAGCAAAGCTCAGGGCTTGGATGACATGGATAAAAAATCTGGTGGCGGATAAAAGCAAAGGGTAGTGGTGAATGGGTGTTTCTCGGAATGGCAGGTGGTGATTACTGGGGTGCCATAGGGCTCGGTATTGGGACCACAGCTGATTACGATTTACGTCAACGATTCAGATGAATGTATTCAGAGCAATATTAGCAAATTTGCTGATGTTAATAAGCTGGATGGCAGTGTGACATATGAGGAGGATGTTAGGAGAATTCAGGGCGACTTGAATAGGCTGGGTGAGTGGGCAGATATTTGGCAGATCACGTTTAATGTGAATAAGTGTGAATTTATCCACTTTGGGAGTAAGAACAGGAAGGCAGATTATTGCCTGAGTGGTGTAAAGTTAGGTAAGGGAGAAATACAAAGAGATCAAGGAGTCCTTGTTCATCAGTCATTGAAGGTGAATGAGCAAGTGCAGCAGGCAGTGAAGAAGGCTAATGGAATGTTGGCCTTTATTACAAAGGAAATTGAGCACACGAGCAAGGAAATCCTCTTGCATTTGTGCAGGGCCCTGGTGAGACCACACCTGGAGTATTGTGAACAGTTTTGGTCTCCAGTGTTAAGGAAGGACATCCTGTCTGTAGAGGAAGTGCAGCGTTGATTCACAAGGTTAATTCCTGGGATGTCCCGACTGCCTTACGCAGAGAGGTTAGAGAGACTGGGCTTGTATACTCTGGAATTAAGGAGAATGAGAGGGGATCTGATTGCAACATATAAGATTATTAAGGGATTGGACAAGATAGAGGCAGGAAATATGTTCCAGATGCTTGGAGAGTCCAGTACCAGAGGGCATGTTTTGAGAATAAGGGGTAGGTCATTTACGACAGAGTTAAGGAAAAAAACTTCTTCTACCAGAGAGTCGTGGGGGCCTAGAATGCACTGCCTCGGAAGCCCGTGAGGGCCAATTCTCTGGATGCTTTCAAGAAGGAGCTGGATAGATATCCTATGGATAGGGGAATCAAGGGATATGGGGACAAGGCAGGAACCAGGTATTGAGAGTAGTTGATCAGCCATGATGTCAGAATGGCGGTGCAGGCTCGCAGGGTCGAATGGTCTACTTCACCTATTGTCTATTGTTTATTGTCTATTGTATGGTTTCATTTTCTTCTTGACTAGATTTAAACCGCCTTGATACACCATGGCTCCTGTACCCTACCATACATTCCCTGTCTCTTTGGAACTTTCATATGCAGAACTCCACCTAAATATACCCTGAACGTCTGCCAAATTTCTTCCGTACATTTTCCTGAGAACATCTGCTCCCATTTTAAGATTCCTTGTTCCTGCCTGATAGCCTCATATCTCCCTTTATTCCAATTAAACGCTTTCTTAACTTCTCTGTTCCTGTCCCTCTCCACTACTATGGTAAAGGAGATAGAATTATGATCACTATCTCCAAACCGCTCCCTCTCTGAGAGATCTAACACCTAACCAGGTTCATTTTGCAATACCAGATCAGGTACACCATCTCCTACTGTAAGCTTATCTGCATATTATGTCAAGAAATTTTCCTGAACACAGCTAACAAACTCCACCCCATCTAAAACCTTTGATCTAGGGAGGTGTCAATCAACATTTGGGAAATTAAAAACTCCCACCACGACAACCCTGTTATTTTTACACATTTCCAGAATCTGTCTCCCTATCTGCTCCGTGAGCTTCCTTTTACTATTGGGTGGTCCAGAAGATAACTCCATTGGTGTTATTGATCCCTTCCTTTTCCTAACTTCCACCCACAGAGACTCTGTAGACAGCAGCTTCCTGATTTCCTCCTTTTCTGCAGCCGTGACACTATCTCTGATCAGTAGTGACAAACCCCCACCTCTGTTGCCTCCCTCCCATTCCGTCCTGAAACATCTAACGGCTAGCACTCGATAGAGCTATTCCTGCCCCTAAGCCATCCAAGTCTCTGTAATAGCCACAACCTCATATTTCCAAGCTCTGAGATCATAATACTAAGTTCGTAATACTGGCTGCATTAAAATAGACACATCTCAAACCATCTGAGCGCGTCCTTTCTCTATCACCTGCTTATCTTCTCTCTCGTAATGTCTACAAGCATTCTCTGTTTGTAAGCCATCAGCCTCTTCCCCCGTCTCTTCAGTTCCGTTCCCACCCCCAGCAATTCCAGTTTAAACTCTCCTCCGTAGCCTTTGAAAACAAGTGGATTGCCATTCGGGTGGGAGTCCACCTGATGTCAGTGGTCGCATACGAAGCACTTCCCGGATGGTAACAGCTGGAATAGATTACGGTTAGGGTGACGAGGATCCCCAATGATCCTACGGGCCATTTCTATACAACTGTCCTTGGAAATGTCCTGAGACGTGGGATGTTCACAGATGCGCTGGGCTGTCCACACTACTCTCTGCAGAGTCCTGCGATTGAGGCAAGTGCAGTTCCCATACCAGGCAGTGATGCAGCCAGTCAGGATGCTCTCAATTGTGCCCCGGCAGCAAGTTCTTAGGATTTCGGTGTCCAAACCACAATCGTCTGGGGTGAAAAAGGCGCTGTTGTGCCTTTTCAACTTCACAGCCGGTGTCTGCAGACCACGTGAGGTCCTCGGCGAAGTGGATGCCGAGGAAATTAAAACTATTTACCCTCTAAGCCCCAGATTTATTCATGTCAATAGGAGTTAGCCCGTCTCCATTCCTCTGGTAATCAACAATCAGCTCCTTTGTTTTTGCGGCACGGAGGGAGAGGTTGTTTACCTGACGTCAGTGTGTCAGAGAGATAACTTCTTCCCTGTAGGACACTTCGTTATTTTTTGAGATGAGTCCAATCAACATAGTATCGTCGGCAAATTTAATTAACAGATTGGAGCTGTGGGTGGCGATACAGTCATAGATATACAGGGAGTAAGGGAGGGGTCTCAGTACATGGCCCTGAGGGGCTCCTGTGATGAAAGTCAGTGGGGTACAGGAGAGGGAGCCCATTCTTACAACCTGCTGGCGATCTGAGAGACAGGGTCAAGGACGAGATCTCTGAGCTTCCTGTCGAGCCTGGGGGGGGGGGAATTATGGTGTTGAATACTGAACTGTCGTCCAAGAATAGCATTCTCACATAAGCATTCTTCTTCTCCAGATATGTAAGGACGGTGTGTAGAGCAGTGTCTATTGTGCCGTCTGTCGATCAGTTGTGTCGGTAGGCAAATCATAAGGGGTCCAGCACCCTCCTTTCGTAAAACGGTTACATACACTAATCAGACAGGCCCGCGTCAGTTACCAAGTAATCTCAATGCCCCGCTGTGTCCCCACAAGCTCGTGCATTCCCCATACCCATCCCATTGCCTCACTCTCTGTCCACTACCCCGTGTCAGCGTCTAAGTTAATCACTCTACACGCTCTCGTCCCACAGCTCTGTGTCAGTTTCAGAAGTAATTAACTGTGTAAATGGAATTACGAAGATATTAGGCTGAAACATCAAAGCATAAATCGAAAATGTATATGTCCTGAAAAATGCACAACGAAAATGTGTAAAGTATTTTCGGCTGCACTTACATGGGGTTCTGGACAGGTTTGCCCCATTCAGACAGGGAATGGATGGTAGGATGAAGGAACCATGGTTGACCAGAGATGTGAAACATCTGGTCAAGAAGAAGAAAGAAGCTTTAGGAAGCTGAGCTCAGGATTAGAAAGCAAGGATCAGACATGACTGTAGATGTACAAAGTCGCCGGGGACAAACTGAAGAATGGGATTAAAATGGCTAGAAACATCTACAGGAGGTCATCAGTGGCTTTAAGGAAAACCCCAAGCCATTGGAGATGCATGTGAAGAAAAAGATGACTAGAGTGATTGTAGGACTGGTCGGGGATACGTGATGAAACAAGCCCCCGAGGCCGGGGGATGTGCAGGTCCTGAAAGAAGACTTCAGTTCAGTATTCACCAGTGAGAGGGACATTTGTGTGAAAAGCGTTAAACGAGTCAATGTGCGACAACATACCAAGGTTAGGACAGGGGATGTACCGTACGTTTGAAGAATAAAACATTAGGATAGATAAGTACTCTTGTGTGGTCGGGAGAATTCCTCGGTGACTGCGGGAAGCGGTGAGTTCTACTTCACTGACGGGCTAATTATTGGGGAACATTCTTAAAAACAGGATTTACGAGAATTTCCAGAATCAGTAACTGATTTGGGAGAATCATTGTGGCTTTGTGAGAGGCAGATCATCTCTCAAGAGCCTGGTTCAATTCTGTGAGAAAGTGACGGTCATCTTTCGGTTAAACATGGTAGGATCCTTCAGAACGTTAGAAGACTTGGTATCTTGGAAAAGCTGGCTTGTGGATTCAGGACGGATGCCCAAGAAGGCAGAAGATAGTTGTGGATAGAGCATTTTCTCCCTGGATGCTGGAACCTGTGATGTCCTGCAGAGATCTGTTCTGAGACCCCCGGATTTTTCTGCTTTAAAAATGATGTGATTAAGGAAGTGGAAAAGCGGTTTATTATATTTGCAATGACGTGGATAGTATAGAAGGTAGTCACAGATTACAACAGGGCAGTGACAGGACGCAAAAGAGCGCTGGGAAGTTACAGATGGTGCTCAACCCGGAACGTTACGGAGTGATTCACGTTGGAAGGATGAATTTGAAGGCTGAGGTGATAATTTCTGGAGTTTACCGAGGGCCGCACATTAGTACGAGTTCCACAATGTAAACAGAGTGATGGGACTCTCTCCAATAAGCCGAGGGCCGCTCATCGCTACGAGAACCACAATCGGCACGGAGCGGTGCACTGCAGGAGAAGAAGGAAGTGTGATTGACAGGTGAGCTTGACCACATCCGGTGTTGTGCCAGACTCACAGTGACGCTCGGAAGGCAATATACCTGACAGTAAATCAGGAAAAAAAAATACAACTTCATGGAAAATAATAGAACAGAATGGGAACCTGTGGATAGTTCACAGATTTCACTTGCTATCTCTGTTCAAAGAGAGAATGGATGGAAAAATTATGACAGTTTTGATTGAATTGTGGCAGTTTTGTGAATATCTTTCAAGTTAAACAAACTGTATCGCACCCTCGCTAACTGTTCTATAATTTCCTTTCTTCTGCCTCCCTTCCTTCTTAAAGATTGGGGAGACATTTGCAACTTCCTAGTTTGGCAAAAAGATTCCAAAATCGAGACAATCTTGAAAGGTGATTACTGATTTTTTAAGAGAAACATGAGGGGGCAGTGAGAATGTGGAATATGCCGCCTGAGTTTGTGGCACGGTCGATTTTCAACATTTCAGAGAAGTTCTGATCGGTATATGGATGGGAGGGAATGGATGACTGTTGTCCCGTTAGAGGTTGCTGGAACTAGGCAGACTAATGGTTGGGCACAGACTAGACTGGCCAAAAGGCATTTTCCTGTGTTGTCATGTTCCGTGTCTCTAATGACTTCACAAACTCTTCAACTACCTCTTTCTGAACCCTGGAATGTACATCATCTGGTCCAGGAGTCTTATCTACCCCCAGGCGTTCAAGCCGCCAAAGCACATTTTCACATTAGTAATGGCATCTATACTCACTTCTGTCCACGATACTCTTGAATTATTGGCTTTTTATTTTGAAAAAGAAGATGATATGTCAGAGTAAGAAGTGTAGTGGGCAGAAGAGGAAGAACAACAGGGAAGTACTTCATCAGTGAAACTGGGAGAAGGGGAGGTGTTGATTAAAAAGTACCTTCCCAGGATATGTTTTTCTTAACGAAACCAGAATTGAGCACTGCATGCCGGCATGTGTAAAACTAATATAAAATTTACCCCATTCAGACAGGGGAAGGACTGCAGGGTGAAGGAACCATGGTTGACAAGAGACGTGATACACCTGGTCCAGAGAAACAAAGAAGCTTCAGGAAGCTGACCTCAGGATTAGAAAACAGGGATCAGGCATGACTGTAGATTTACAAATTGGCCGGGGACAAAATGAAGAACGGAATTAGAACTAGAGACGTCTACAGTAGGTCTGAAGTAACTTTCAGGAAAACAAGCCTTTCTAGATGTATGTGAAGAAAAAGATGACTAGAGTGAATGTAGGACCTGTCGAGGACTGAAGGTGAAACAAACCTCTGAACTCGCGGGAAGAAGGGCAGGTCCTGAATGAACTCTTCAGTTCAGTGTTCACCAGTGAGAGGGATATTTGTGAGGAGAGCGCTAAACAGGCCGATATGCGACAGCATGTCGAGGTTAAGAGAGAGAGAATGTACTAGAACTTTTGAAAAAAGCATTAGGATAGGTAAGTCCTCGTGTGGTCGGAAGAAAGCCTGGGTGACTGCGGGAAGCGGTGAGTCCTACTTCAGTGACGGGCAAATTATTGGAGAACATTCTTAGGCACAGGATTTACGAGAGCCTCCAGAAGCAGTAACTGATTTGGGAGAATCAGTATGGCTTTGTGAAGGGCAAATCATTTCTCACCTCCCTAGTTCAATTCTATGAGGATCTGACGGTCATCCTTCGGTTAACCATGGTTGGACCTTTGAGAACGTTAGAAAACTTGGTACCCTGTAAAAGTTGGCTTGTGGATTTAGGACTGACTCCCAAGCAGGCAGAGGGTAGTTGTGGGTCGAGCGTTTTCTCCCTGGATGTTGGTGCCAGTGGTGTCCTGTGAGATCTGTTCTGAGACCCCCGGATTTTTGTGCTTTATAAATGATGTGAATAAGTAAGTGGAACGGTGAATTATTGTATTTGCAATAATGTGGAAGTTGGTGGAATCATGGCTCGTGCTGAAGAGAGTCAGAGTTTACAACAGGACAGTGACAGGACGCAGAGCAGAGCTGAGAAGTTACAGACGGAGTTCAATGCGGAAGATTACTAGTGATTCACTTTGGAAGGATGAATTTAAGGCAGAGAGGTGATACATTCTCGAGTCAACCTAGGGCCGCTCATTAGTACGAGTTCCACAATGGAAACAGAGTGATGAGACATTCTCTAGTAAGCCGAGGCCCGCTCATCGGTACCAGAACCACAATCGGCACGGAGCGGTGCGCTGCAGGAGCAGGAAGAAATGTGATTGGCAGGTGAGCTTCAACACATCCGCTATTCTGCACATACTCACAGCGACGCTCGAAAGGCTATAGACCTGACAGTAAATCAGGAGGAAGAAAAGACAACTTGTGGCAAATAATAGAACAGCCCGGGAACCTGCGGAGGATTCTCAGATTTGACTTATCACTTTTGTTCAAACAGAGAATGGATGGAGAAATAGTGGTAGAATTGTGGCAGGTGTGAGCATATCTTTAAATTTAAATCGCCTCCATGGCAAGT
Source organism: Hypanus sabinus (assembly GCF_030144855.1). Taxonomy (NCBI): domain Eukaryota; kingdom Metazoa; phylum Chordata; class Chondrichthyes; order Myliobatiformes; family Dasyatidae; genus Hypanus; species Hypanus sabinus. Next base: position 82,930 of record NW_026779146.1, on the reverse strand, counting down.
CACGGGAATGGGGTGGTCAAGTTCCTGCCGAACGGCCCATGTACGCGCTGGAAAACATTGTTTTTCAAACTGTCCACAGCCCTCGCTAATTTCCGGAAGACACTCTGCCTCTTTGATAACAGGTCTCCGAAATATCGCTGTGGATCTTTAAAGTGTTTGCAAGAATTTGTGCACTGCATTTTATTGTAACACATGTCAGCTGTCACAGTGATTTCCATCACTCAAAACCCCGGAATGACTGGTATGAACGAACGAAAAGATGAACGAAAGTTCCCCTGTAATAAAGAAGTGTTCTCTATTTCACCCGCCAGAACAAACTCCTTCCCTCAATTTCAGAAGCGAATGTGCACGGTCAAAGGTTACAAAGTAGATTGACTTCAAGATGAATGCCTGTTTTAAAAGAACAATGATATAACAATATGCTGTTTTAATAGCTGAAGCCGGTATCATGGAAAATAACAGTGAAAAATATATCATATTTTATTTTATAGTAATAGACTCCCTTGATGAGTCAAATTCATGACACAGGGACAGGGTAAGTATAAATAGTTTAAGATAAGTGTTTGTGCATTTGGTTGTCACTAATGCCCCTGACGTGATAGCCACGCTAATTGCCTCAGTGGAATTGCTCTCACCTCAAAAAAAGTCTGCTAAACCGATCACCAGTCCAGCTGAGCAGCTGTAAGGCTCCGTACAACTGAACGCTGCTTCTGACGGAATATGGGATATCCGGCGATTTACTACATCGCGGCAATTTTCTATCCCACACTTGTAGCGGTTGGTGTACCCGGTAAGATGTCGGAGCTGGTTACATTATGTACGGTGCCGTCGTTACTCTGCTGCGGTATCCGCACTGTTACTGAGCACAGATACTACCGTCGGTGGAAACGTGTTTCCGGAATGGAGGATTCAAGCATCTGGTTGTTTTATTTTCATTTTTCGTACTTCGATCGCAGTGTTTTTTTCTCTTGTTAATTACGTTAGTGTCGATATCGTCACTCTTTCATAATTTCACCTCGCTAGTCTTTCTGAAGTGATGCCGGTCTCTGCTTTTCTATGTCCGTTTCTCTATCAGTGCAGACACTTCGACATTATAACAACGCGGCAGCTTACTTAAATGACGGTCCAGTCTATTTTCGACACGTAGGTCATTTCTTCTGTAAGTCAATAAATGAGAACTCGTGCTTTATATCTCCTTGACTGCACTACAAACAAGGCTACAAACAATCCCTTCAGCTATTTCACCTCTAATAACGGAAATGGTGTTGTTTACAGCAGCGATCGACTGCTCAACGGTCCGTGAGTCCTGGAACTCAGATGCCTCGCTCTAAACTGTGGGAAGGTCGCCAATCCACTGACACTCACATCCGTCATTGTCCTCCAGCCGGAGTGCAGCGACCGAGACCGCACACACTGGATTTCCCGCTTTCCACTTCCAAACATACCATACCCTGCACAGCATCGGTAGAATGGGGACATTCAGGGAGCTGACCATATTTCTACTATGTTTCCAAATTTCTTGCAGTTAACTTAACGGCGATTGTGATCCTATCTCGGGGAAAATGCGGACTCTCCAAATGCATCACCCGTTACCTGGTTGGAATGGCAACAGCGGATCTGATGGTGGTTATCGTTGCTGCTTTAGTGGAACAGACCAACAGTATCTACATTTATTCCAGATCCCTGCTCATCACTCCTGTATGCGCTCTGACACTTGTATTTCGGACTGTAACGACGGACTGTTCTGTTTGGTTCACGGTCAGTTTTACCTTCGATCGCTTCATCGCAATATGCTGCCGAAAGCTGCGGGAGCGATACTGCACCGAGAGAACAGCGACGGTGGTTATCGTGACCGTGGCTATAGTGAGCTGCGAGAGATGTGTCCCGTTATACTTCGGCCTTGTACCTTACGTCATCATTGACAACACGCCGTGGCGGTGCACCACCACACATGAATACGCCACTTCACCCGTGTGGTAAGGATATGCAATACTGGACAGTATTTTAACACCAATGATACCAATCGGCTTAATCCTGGTGTTTAACGGGTTAACCGTAAGACATATCGTTGTGGCAAATAGAGTCCGCAGAAAGTTTCGGCACAGCAGCGACAATCAGAAAGATGCCGAGGTGGAAAAACGCAGAAAATCGATAATTTTGTTGTTTTCTATATCAGCTAATTTCATATTACTTTGGATGCCCAATGTAGCCCATACCCTGAAATGACAAACGGAAAACTATTTTTACAAGGACAGATATTTGAGTTCCCCGGTATACATCCTACAGCAATTTGGGTTCATGTTGCAAATTCTCAGCGTGTTCACCAGCACTTATATCTATACACTGACACAGAGGAAATTCAGAGAAGAGCTGAGGAATGGAATGACATATGTTTTTACATTAAATGTCCATCTGTGTAGATAACGCCCGCCTCTAAAGGCAATTCAGCGAATTTTCAAATAAAGCCGTTTTACAATGAACAGGCTTGGCAAATATGTCATTAATCCAAACAATCATATCCCTGGTCAACCGGGAATTGTAGAATTTGCGGAGGATTGCTGACTTCACACAGTTCAGGTAGGTAGCAATACAAACGCTCAATGCTGCTGGCGTGATTGTTACACTGGTTAAAGTATGTTCCGAACTATCACAGACACTCGACTGTCACAAGAGCAAGAATGGCTTCAGAACTTTACGGGCTTTATGTTTTTTTTTAATGGACAGCGTCGGGTAAAAGAGTGTAAAGTGAGCGCGATGCCAAACAGGTGCAGCCCCCTGGCTATCCTCAGGCTTGCTCAGATCGCTTCCTTTTAGGGGGAGCAGCCTTTGGCCCTGCCAATCTGGCTAATCAGCGTGGATAGTTGCTGTGTGATGTCCCCACTCCCCCCCCCCAAATCATAGACAGTACACCATGTGCGATTAAATGATAGCACTTTCTAGATCTTACTGGAACTATGTACTAAACAGAGATCCAATATAAAAGGAAAAGTAAAAGGCGCCAAACTTATCAAGTCCAACCACTTCTTGCACGACCGTTGGAGCCAGTTTACGACGTCTTCTTGCCACCATTCGATCCCCTCCAACCTCCTCGACCCGCCGCCTGGGACCAACAACTGTGCTCGAGCAGAAGCTCCACACGAATAAGTCCTCATCTACTCACCTCGACGAAAACCTGGGCATCCGACCACCGCTCGGGGTCCGTTCCGTCGCCCAGCTTACAGCATCGCGTCTTCTCTCTCTAAACCCTTCGCGCCGACTCCCCAAAAGCCCATCAACACTAGCCTACAGCCCCACAAGAAAGAATAACACCTATCCCAATTGGTTAACAAATTAATCCAATTCTCGTTATCAGTAACTATAATCCAAACAAGCTGCGGGAGAACCCACTCTCTCGCCAGTTAACATAACAAAGAAGCGTTTTTACTTTTAGCATAACTAAGAAGCCATTTTATTAGCCTTAGCTGTAACATAAAATTAGAAAACACTTCCACAAGGGGTTGTGGAATCGCCGCTGCAGAAAGGGAGGGGAACGTGGAGCATGGGTTTGCTAATTGACTGTGAGACTAACACAGAAACATGAAGAGCGCGATCACCTCATTTGGAGTTTTCTATAGAGTCGCACATTCCCTCCTAACTCATAGCGTCTATACTCACATCTGTCCCCGACACTGGCGGTTTTGGCCTTTTTGGGGGAAACAAAGACGATAATTCAGAGTAAGAAGTGCAGGAGAGACAGAAAGAAGCTTTACAAGTTGGTAAGTCATTCGTGAAAGAGTGAGAGTGGAAGAGGTGAAATAAAAACAATCTCCTAAGGATATACTTACTTTAACAAAGCCAGGATGCAGCACTCCATGCCGGAATATGTAAAACTAATAAGAAGTACACACCACTAAACTTAAATGAAAGTACAACCCAGAAATCTGAAGAAATAGTTACTATAAAAGATAAAATTAACTACTCATGTCCCAATATAGAAGACATCCCCGCGATTTGAGCAGAAAAGTTCCTAGCAAACTGAGAAATGAGTGCGCTTCGCCATGCCCGTACGTGAAGTTTTACCAGCTGGAGCTGAGAAACGATAAAATAATATTATTATATTTTGAGAAACTCTCTATAGGCAGACGATCGCTCCTTCATCAAAGGCAGAACAATTAATTTAAATAGCAGAACTATTTTCTGGATCTAAACATGAACTTTGGACGGGATAAGTCCAGAGCAAAAAAACATGGAAGCTGCAATAGAGCTGGTCTTGATGGAGAGAATCCTGCACAGGGACTCCCAAGTCCTTTTGCACATCGTGTTTTTTGTAATTTTCTCTCTGTTTAGAAAACATTCTACTCTTTTTTTTCCGAAGTGCATGACTATACACTTCCCCACTGTATTCCATCTGCAAGACTTTGCCCATTTCTCCAGACGTCGATATGCTTTTGCAGCCTCGCTACGTCCTCAAAGCTGCCTGACCCTCCAATTACCATGGTATCATCCGCAAACCTTGCAGTAAAGTAATCAATTCTGGCATCAAGTCATTGCCATACAACATAAAAAAAATAGTTTCAACACAGATCCCTGTGGAACTCCACTGGTCACCGGTAGGTACCCCTTATTTCTATTATTTCCCTCCGGCAAATCAGCCACTGCTTTATGCATGCAAAAATCTTTCCTGTAATATTATTGGCTCATGTCTGGCACCTTGTCAACGACCTTCTGAAGCTCCAGGCGCACATCAGCAACCGATTGTCCTTCGTATATCTTGCTTGTTAATTCTTCTATACATTGAAAAGATTTCAACACGCTTGTGAGACAAGAATTTCCCTCGAGGAAAACATACTGAAAATGGCCGATTTTACCATGAGCCTCAAATACACTGAAAACACGTCCTCAAAATCTGACTCCAATATCTTCCCAACCAGTGAGGTCAGACTAACTGGCCTATAATTCGGTTCTTCTACCTCTCTATCTACTTGAAGGGTGAAGTGGTATTTCCAACATTCCTGTCTTCCAGCAGCATACCAGAATACTTTAATTCTTGAAAAATCATCACTAAATCTCCACACTGATCTGATCTCCACCCGGATCTGGGCCGTACCTTCCAAATATCCAGACCTGGATTGCACTACCTTACTTTCCCTTTTCTATTTTCTAATTATGATTTAAAATTTAATTTTTTATTATATTTACTTCGAATTGTACTTCAGGGAGCGCGAAGCACTGAGTCAGATATCGCTGTGATGATTGTACGCTGTGGTATCAATTGTTTGGTGACAATAAGGCAAAGTAAATAAAGTAAGTGCACTCTCTTTAGCCACCTCTTTCGGAACTCTAAGGTCTACATCATTTGGTCCAGGTTGTAAACTTAAATTCACCGGACCAAATAACCACAGCAGAAAACAGATCATTATTTATCTTTTCACCGAGCTCCGCCGGCGAGGGAACTTTGCCCGACATCAAGGGGAGAAGCGTCTCATCCCTCTGGCGGTACAAACAAGTTCACTACTCGAAATCCAGAATGGTTACAATTTATAAGGCCACCGATAAAAAAGAACAATCAGTTCGATAGACATTCCAGCTACTCAAATAGAGCAAAACTTAATAACTTAGATAAGAGACTGTACCAAATTTAATCTTTAACTAAGAAAGGAACGTCCTGTCTTATCTCCAACAGCAACCACCTTTTGTCGAACCCAAAAGGTGTGAAAAGTCAGGAGACGAGTTTTGTGGATCTATGTGTGCTTCAACCCTTATTTCGCTCCAAAGAAGCAGCTGAGAGACATCATCGTAAACATGCCGTCGCCATTCACAGATCAGAATACACAATCGGTACTCAACCTTGAGCTTTAACCCTTATCTCGCTCCAAAGAAGCAGCTTAGATACATCATCGTAAACATGCAGTCGCCATTCAGAAATCAGAATACACAGTCGGTACTCAACGTTAACTAATTATTTACAGGAATCTGAGAATACCCCAATTTAAAACTATCATTCCCTCCTTTTTTATTATTTGATGATAAAATATAAAGTAATCTATTAGGTTTACAACAAACTATAAGAGGATTAATATATCTTATAAGAAATACTATGGTTATAATTAAAATTATTATCACAGCTATATACAGAACCATTCCCCAGAAGTCTCCGAAATGTTAACAGACCATGGCCAGGTTGCCTGACCATCGGTAAGCCCAAGCATCTTTTCTCCAATTCCCTTAATTTCCTGGATTTCCCGAGTGATAAGCTGAGACAGATATGTAATAATAGAAGCCTTATCTGGAATATAAGTACAGCATTCCTTTCCTATGCTGTGTTTCCTATGTGTTGCAATTAAATAAAGGAGACTACGGAGCCATGAGGGAAGAGCTGGCCAAAGTTCAATGGGCGGATGCCCTGGCAGGAAAGACAGTGGATCAGCAGTGGCAGATATTCTTGGGGATAATACAAAAGATGCAAAAGCAGTTCATTCCAATGAGAAGGAAGGATTCAAAGAGGGGGAAGGGTCCACAGTGCTTGACAAAGGAAGTCAGAGATTGTATAGTATTAAAGAAAAAGAAGTATGACAGGGCTAAGATGAGTGGGAATACAGATGTTTGGGAAAGTTTTAAGGAACAGCAGATCTTAACTAAAAAAACAATACGGAGAGAAAAAATCAGGTATGAGCTCAGTCTAGCCAGGAATATAAAAGGGGATAGCAAAAGCTTTTTTCGCTATGTGAATAGAAAGAAGATAGTTAAGAACAATGTTGGCCCCTTGAAGAATGAATTGGGAGAAATTGTTATGGGAAACAGGGAAATGGCAACAGAATTTAATGCGTACATTAGATCTGCCTTCACCAGGGAGGACACAAGCAATCTCCCAGATGTTCCGATGGGCCAGGGTCATAAGATATCGGTGGAATTGAAACGGATTGACATTAGGAAAGAAACTGTGATGAGTAGACTGATAGGACTGAAGGCTAATAAATCCCCGGGTCCAGATGGTCTGCATCCGAGGGTTCTAAAAGAGGTGGCTCAGGAAATTGCGGATGCATTGGTAATCATTTTCCAATGTTCCTTAGATTCAGGATCAGTTCCTGAAGATTGGAGAGTGGCTAATGTTATCCCACTTTTCAAGAAGGGAGGGAAGGAGAAAACGGAGAACTATAGCCTAACGTCAGTCGTGGGGAAGATGCTTGAGTCCATTATTAAGGACAAAATAGTGGCAGATCTTGATGGCAGTAATAGGATTAGGCCGAGCAAGCATGGATTTACCAAGGTCAAATCATGCTTGACTAATCTGTTGGAGTTTATTGAGGGTGTAACAAGGATGTTAGACGAGGGTAAGCCAGTGGATGTTGTATACCTAGATTTTCAGAAGGCATTCGATAAGGTGCCACATAGGAGATTGGTGAGTAAAATCAGAGCTCATGGCATTGAGGGCAGGGTTTCAACATGGATAGAAAACTGGTTGGCAGATAGAAAGCAAAGGTAGCAGCGAATGGGTGTTTCTCGGACTGGCTGGAGGTGACAAGTGGGGTAAAAACAGGGCTCTGTATTGGGACCACAGCTCTTTACGATTTATGTCAACGATTTAGATGAGGGCATTGAAAACTATATCAGCAAGTTTGCTGACGATACTAAACTGGGTGGCAGTGTGACATGCAAAGAGGACGTTAGAAGAATACAGAGAGACTTGGATAGGCTGGGTGAGTGGGCAGATACTTGGCAGATGTCATTCAATGTGAATAAATGTGAAGGTATCCACTTTGGAAGCAGCAACAGGAGTGCAGAGTATTGTCTGAACGGTGTAGAGTTAGGTAAGGGAGAAATGCAAAGAGAGCTAGGTGTCCTAGTCCATCAGTCAATGAAGGTGAATGAACAAGTGCAACAGGCATTGAAGAGGGCAAATGGAATGTTGGCCTTTATTACAAGGGGAATTGAGTACAAGAGCAAGGATGTCCTTTTGCATTTGTACAGGGCCCTGGTGAGACCACACCTGGAATATTGTGTACAGTTTTGGTCTCCAGGTTTAAGGAAGGACATTCTGGCAATTGAGGAAGTGCAGCGTAGATTCACTAGGTTGATTCCTGGGATGGCAGGGCTGTCTTACGCAGAGAGATTGGAGAGATTGGGCTTGTACACGCTGGAATTGAGGAGATTGAGAGGGTATCTGATTGAAACGTTTTAGATAATTAAAGGATTTAATAGGATTGAGGCAGGAAATATGTTCCAGATGTTGGGAGAGTCCAGTACCAGAGGGCATGGATTGAGAATAAGAAGTCAGTTATTTAAATCAGAGTTGAGGAAAAACCTCTTCTCCCGGAGTGTTGTGGAGGTGTGGAATGCACTGCCTCGGAAGACGGTGGAGGCCAATTCTCTGGATACTTTCAAGAAGGAGCTAGATAGATATCTACTGGATAGGGGAATCAAGGGATATGGGGACAAGGCAGGGACTGGGTATTGATAGTGAATGATCAGCCATGATCTCAGAATAGCGTTGCAGACTCGAGGGGCCGAATGGTCTACTTCTGCACCTATTGTCTATTGTCTATTGTCTATGACAACCCTTTCTCTGCTAGCAATAAATCCAATGCCATCCCAGTCTGTAAAGCTACTATCCTCAGAGCTACTATTTCAGTAGTTAAATCCTTAATCTGGGTCTCGACATCGGTAAAACCCGAGAAGTACTGTTCGCCAACTCCTCTGGTACAGCTGTCAACCTGATCTCTTCTCTCGAATTTCGGACTGTCTCATGCAAAGGAAATACTCTCGTCCAAAATCTCTCACTTTCTCTAATTCATCTTTTATTTCCTTCTAGCTCCGAAGAGAAATGTTGGCTAATGAATATATAAAGGGTGCTACATAAGGTAATCAGCAACACCCCGTCCAATTTCTCGCTGTGATGGTTACCTTGTCATCATAAGGCCCTGACAGCCACGGATATACCTTTTTACCACATAACTAGTCAGTTCCATTATCAGCGAACGGAGGGGAATCAGCTCTAATTTCTGTACAAGAGCTATTTCCCAATAACGTTTCCTCTATTGCTCCAGTTCGGCAATAACCGGTCCCGTTTACCTTACTCAGAGTATGGGCAAGTTCTATGGGCAAGTCTCTCAGCCACTTCTGTAGGGATTCGTAAATCCCTTAAAACAGAGACACCCGCAATTCTGGTTTCTATTACGTCCTGATATCCACCATCGATCCAAAAATGGGTCTGATGTTTTACTCAAAGCATTCAGAAATCTCACAGTTAACATCTCACTACTACTCCAAGGTACTCGTTCCGAGGGCATTCCCGATTCCGCATGCTGGGGTAAACTGGGACCCACCAAACACGCCGACTGCCATATTTGTTCTGCATGTGTGTGGCACAGAGAAAGGGGAGTATCTGTTTGTAGACGTGGTGTATACAGTACGAAAAGTAACATTAGTACTGTCAGCATGATATTATTCCCCCTCCGTTTCTGCTACTTCCTTTACAGCGGGTTTACAGTCGGTTCGATGTACCCACTTTGGTTGCCCCTCCAACCTCACGGCCGTAGGTGTGGTCAGCAGCACCTGATGGGGTCCTTACAACCGAGTGTCCAATTTATTTCCGTCCCAATTCTTTAACAACGCAAAGTCTCCAGGATCAACAGTGGGATAGTCCCCTTTAACTTGATCCTCGTCAGCTTGGTGGGCCTGGCGAACCCGCGAATGCACACTATGGAAAATTTTGGTCAGCTTACACAAATACATTCCCATTTCCTCCCCTAGAGCATGCATTTCTATCTTATCAGGAAATGGACAATTTAACCCCGGCGTCCATGGGATATGCATAGGCATTCCATAGATGATTTCTGCTGGGAATACAATTTTAGACGGGGATGTAACTCTCATATGGGACAATGCCACAGGTAAAACCTTAAGCCAGATTAGTCCAGTTTCTTGCATAAGTTTAGTTAGTTTATTCTTTAAGGTTCCATTTGCTTGCTCCACTATACCAGCTGCACTTGGATGATGAGCACAGTGGAGTTGCTGTTTTACTGCCAGTTCTTTACAGATTTTCTCATTTATCTTAGCAATAAAATGAGGTCCATTGTCTGTGCTTATTGATTCGGGTAATCCGTAACGGAGAATCGACATAGCAGTATTATGAGTACTGTGTATAGCCTCTATCCATCTGCTAAACAGATTTACTATTAGCAAGAAATATTTATAACCATGCACCCTAGGTAGTCCAATAGAATCATGTTGCAGACACCTGGCAAGAGGGTGTTCCCGGAGGCACAAGGTATACCCTTCCCAGCATTGGCCTTTTTACATAATAGGCATGTTTTTATTCCTCAGTTGCTGTTTGGAAATCAGGGTGCCACCAGGATTGTAATAATGTGGTTACCATTCCCTCCTTGCCCAGGTGGGTACAATTGTGCACATAATCAATCAGGGTGGGTAAAAAGAAATTTGGAAAAAATCCTGTCCCGCAAGGGTCAGCCACAATTGAGTGTTTTATCATAGTGTCATCCAATCTGAGACCATAATTTGCGTTCCTCAGCAGGGGCGTCCCACTGAAATGCGCGCATTTCCCACATGTCTGGCATTTCCGTTTGCAGTGGTGATTGAACTGTGGACTTTTGTACCCCATAAGTATAATAAGTGGCTGGAGGAGAGCGGCTTGCTTTGCCGGCTCGTCCACCCTGGCGTTTCCCGGGGATACTTCATCGGATGCTCGTGTATTAAACATTTATTAATAGCGACTTGAGATGGGATCTGAAGAGACTGTAATAAGTGACGAACATACAGGGCATTAATAATAGACTGTCCAGTGGAGGTTACAAATCCACGATGCTCCCACAGAAGCAACAATAATCATGGGCCACACCAAAAGCGTAGCGGGATTCAGTGTAAATATTGGCTGATTTGCCTCTAGCTAAAATACAGGCGCGGGTGAGGGCAGAAAGCTCTGCCATTTGTGCCAATATAGGGGACTTAAAGATCCTTGTCCAATAACTGTGGAGTCAGTGGCGATGGCATACCCTGAGCATGGTTTGTTGGTGGGGCTGACAAAAAAATGCCAACGACATAGAAGTGGAGGTCGGCATTAGACAATGGCTGACCGGACAAATCTTCTCGTGTGGTGGTGAAAATACAATTTTGTAATAGAAAAGCATGTGTTGCAACGTTCAAGGGTTGTGGTGGGTCATTTAGTAAGGTCGCAGGGTTCAGAGTGAGAAGAAGTCAGTAGGGTATTATCAAGGAGAGCCATCTCGTTTCGCCTTTGCCGAGCTTTTGTTAGATGTTGAGTCTGGAGATTATTGAGGAATTCCACCGTGGACTGTGGTGTGAGCACAGCAGCTGGCAGGTGTAAGGTAATATTTGAAGCGGCCAACACAAGCGTGTGTCAGCGCGGGTAACTGTATGAAGAGTGGCAATCCTGCTGCTACGGGATCTAATTTGGTAGAGTAATAGGACGCTGTCGGTCGCCATGTTTTTGAGTGTGTACTGTAGTGGCACAACGGTCTTTAATGGCGACGTATAGTTGATCATAGAGGGACTGCCCCAAGGGAGGGGCTCGTAATACACTGTCCTTTAATTCAGTGACAGCCTCTCTTTGTTCGGCAGTCAGAGTGAAGGTAGGCGGAGCGTTTAGTGATACCAGTTGAGATAGCTGACTGGTTTAAATGGCAATATTCAATATTCGTTGTCTTGTAGAAATTCAGGAGTCCGAAAAAGACCCTCGTCTGTTTCGGCGAAGTTGAAATGGGGGCATCTGAAATGGGGTCGTATTCGGTCTTCTGTCAGCTTCCGTTCGGCTGCTGAGTGCAGGACCTCTAGAGACTTCACTTCTTTCTGGGAACGCGTTACTTTATGCGGCGGGGTCACGTTCTCCAACGAGTGGAGAAAGTTCAGTGGTATCGTCGTGACAATTTCGCAGGCGGAAGCGCTATGGCTGGCAATCAGTAAACCATCTGTATACTGTATCAAAGCTGAGCTACTAGACAACCTCAACTCACGTCATTGGCACTGGCGAGTCTGCGAAAATAGCGTTGGAGAATGAATCAACCCTCAGGGCAAGCGAGTCAGGTGTATTGTTGTCCTTGATACGTAAATGCAAACTAGTAATGGAAATCTGGATGTATTGGAACGACGAAGATAGCATGTTGCAAATCTACTATTGTAAATATGCAGGCGGCTGCAGGCATGCAATTCAGAATAGTTGCAGGGCTTGGGCCAAGGGCATGTAGGGGTGCCACGATTTCATTTATCTTCCTGATGTCTTGTACTAGGCGCCGTTCTTTTCTTTCTGGCTTTGGAACGGGGAAGATCGGCGTATTGCAAGGTGATTGGCGAGGGACCGGAATTCCCTGAGCCAGCAAGGAGGTTATAAGGGCTCGCACTCCTTCATCTGCCTCTGGTTTCAAGGGCTACTGCGTAACTGAAGGAAACACCTGTTCCTTTTTCAGTTCAATGCGGACAGGGGTGCAAGATGTCCGCCCAACTTCGTAGGGGGGGGGGGGGGGAGAGGTCGCCCGTAGTTGTGTTTCTCGCTGTCATTGGGAAATGCTGGATGCATGCCGGGTCAACCGTCCAGTCAGCTTTTGTGGGCACTCACAACATTGTAGGCGTCCCTGAGGGAGCTGCTGCCATGATCCTTTAACAGTCTGGGCAAGTTGCGTTAAGGTATCGTCGAGAGTGCCCAGACGCTTTGCCTTATAACCTGGATTAACAGTTCGGGTAATATGCGGATCCACCAGTCCTGTTTATCGCCAAAGGCAACCAAGGATCTGAGCCAGGGAAGCAGAGACTTTCTTACCTTCTATTTCTCCGATAATGGAAACCGAATATTCCTTTCCTTCGGGAGAGGTATAATACTGGTCATCTTCAACCGAAGCCCCAGTAGCGACACAACAGACTGTTACTTGAGAGTCAGCTGTTGGGAAGGGAGGCACAAAAGTGGATGGACCTAGGCTGATTCCCCTCCATCGGTGAACAGCAAACTGGGGGGACTGCCTTCCCCCTGTCAGTCCCAAACTGATGCCCCCCTCTGCGCAGGGTACTTCAACCCCTAGTGGACAGAGCAAATCTCTCCCTGCCAAATTGCATCCGAGATTGCTGGTGACTGCAAATGTTTTGTCCACAGGATTGAAAAGGCAGCGGCATAGTCTGACAATCTACATTTACCTATCCCTCAAATCATGATAAAACCACAGTCGTATCCCTTGTCCTTTACACTCTCCTGATCGAGGGTCGAAGTGGTTGCCCCCGTATCAATCATAAACGGAATTGGAGTTCCTGCCATTCGTAGCGTAGCATGTGGTTCTTGATTAGGGGACGTATTGACGACTGGGATGTTTTGCCCCTTGCCTCATGCGAAAGGATTGTTCATTGTGAATGAGGCTCGAGGTGGTCCGCTGGAGGGCGATTCTGCCCTAAAGTGATAGGGACATTTTGCCCACCAATGGCCATATCTTCCAGAATTAAAACAGGGTCTAGCCATTGCTTCAGGTCGAGGCTCATCTCTGGGCGGTACCCGAGGTCTGGTTCCCTGCGGCCAGGGTCTACTATCAGGTCCTCCTCGATTCCCCTTCCAGGGTCCCGGCTGGAAGGGGTTAGAAGGTGGATTCAGCTGAGCCGGTCTCTGAGGTAAATTCTTCCCTCAATGGAGGTACTTATCCCATCCTGTATATTGGCCCCAGTCTGCCATATCAGGATTGGGGAACGGAGGAGAAGGCCAGTCCGGGTATCTCTGGTCAGGATTTCCAGGATCCTCCCCACCGTCCAAAGTATTCCCTTGCTTTACTACCGTCTGCCTTCGTGTTCGTTGAACATGCTCAGTTCTCACCTGGGGTTGAAACGTGATTTGGACTCATTCTGACCGCTCCAATAATAAACAAAAACTCATCTCCTCTGGTTTCGAGTATTGTCAGACTAATCGATATTGTTCGTCCGAAGCATATCTGCAACATGGGAGGAACACACTAAAATAACATGGCATTAAACAGGAGCGAATCTTGTCCTTAGTTTAAAGCTAAATCTCCGGTAAAGGCACCATAACAGGCAACAAAACTTTCCCAATTCTCACTTCCTGTCTGTTCAGGCTTGGGTTGCATTCCAGCACCCTGTTCGCTGAAGGGCTCGCTCCAGTGCTTGAATCAAATGGTTAATCCAGTAATGATCATCAGGGATATTTTGTTGTAAATCGTCATGAGTTCGAACCGGCCCCGTATCATCATTCATTTGTTCCAACCATTTACCTTTTTCTTCTGGGGATAAAATCAAGCAACATAATCCAAATAAATCTTTAGTAGTAGCCACATACATTTTAATAGTACTCCGGACATACTGGGCAATCTTAGCTGGTTTTTCATTCCGGTCTGGGGTTTGATTCATTATCATGATCATTTCTGGCCGTTTCCAAGGGACATAAACCTCAACAGTCGATTCCACAATATCGTCTGCTGCTCGTGGATTGGGCAGTTGTCTAGTGGGATATTGCCCCGGGGAGCTAATTTGGACTTCCTCCATTTACTGAGTAAATTAGGCTAATTCTTCACCCTGATCTCTATTCTGTTTCTTTACGCCCCTTATTTCTTCGATTTAGTTTTACTCGTTCCCCTATACCTGATCCCTTAGTGTCTTGATAAGGACATGTAGAATTATAAGGCGGAGGGGGTGCTGAGGAACGCTGGTTTGGGACGGAGGTATCGGAACTCTGGGAATAATCCCCATTCCTCATCCCAATCCGTGTCTTCTGAATCATCAAGCAGGGTCTGTATGCCAAAAATAGGATCGGGATCCCGGGACCCTTTTCAGCTCTTGTTCAGCGCTGTTGCCTTAATCCCTCCTTTCTGTCGTTGTCGGCCTTTTGCTGTTTTCACTGTTGCTATTTCTCTCTTTTCCTCTCCCATCCACCCATTCACATTCAGCTTTAAGGGTTTCCCGACTCTTAGGAGTTCCGACAACAGCACATGCCTCTATTTCTGTATTGCATGCATTATTCCTCCAACTGGCCAGTAAAGTATTATTCAATTTTACATCCGCTTTATCTTCCCACTCCTCAATCAGGAATTTCCATTTCCTTCCACAGTTCTTTTTCCAGATTAAATTAACCGCTTGCTTACATGATTCTATAACACAAGTTCCTCCCCCGCTCCCCCCCCCCCCCGGGGCCCAAATATCAGTTGCTCTTATTTATGACGCTGGGTGAGAAATTTAGCCAGCCTGCCTCCTCGTTAATCAACTTCAACCGGCCAAATTATCAGGAGGCAGCTGATATGGCCAAATCCCTTAGGTAGCGGTGGCCGCTTCTCCTGACCGGGGTCCCCATTCCCGACTCTTTCTTTAAGAACAATACTGAATATCCAATGTCACCGGCAGACTTTAATTATCACAAAAACCTGCTAGCATATTTTCCGTTAATTTTCACAAAACAACACTCACATACTCTGGAGGAGTGGGAGGTTCCCTTCCTTCATTTCTCTGAACTTGCCTCATTAAACTTCAACCGGCCATATTCTGCTACGGAGGTGAGAAATTTACCGGGCTGCCAGTGTCGCATCCTTATCAAATTTCAACCGGCCATATTCTGAGACTTGCGTGACCCCGTATCGAATTCGCAGGGCAGCGGCGACCGCTTCTCCCGACCGGGGCCCCAATCCCGCTTCCGGCCGTCATACAGAATAGCCAATGTCACCCGCAGCAACCTTACCGAGACAACTGCTTACCTTAAATCCTGGTCCGAATAGTTCTTTTGATCTGGTCAAGGTACCAATCCCGTGGGCGAGGTTAAAATGTACCTCGGACGCCCTGCTACCCAATTGCGATCGACTCAAGTCTTCAGTCACCTATTCAGCCCAGAGCGACATTCCCTATTTTGGGATTCGAGCCACAGCAATAAGTGTAGACTTAAATTCACCGGATCAAGTAACCACAGCCCTGAAAGATCGTTACTTATCCGTTCACCAGGTTATTTCTTCGAGCTCCTCCGGCTAGGTAACTTTGTCCCGACATCAAGGGGAAAAGCGTCTCATCCCTCTGGCGGTTCAAACAAGTTCACGTTCGACTTCCAGAATAGCTACAATTTATAAGGCTACCGATAAAAAAGAACAATCACTTCCAAAGATATTCCAGTTGCTCAAATAAAGCAAAGCTTAATAACTTAGATAAGAGACACCTTCAACATAAAGTTGTAATTAAGAAAGGAATATCCTGTCTTATCTTCATCTGCAACCATCTTTTGTCGAAACCAAAGGTGTGAATTATCAGGAGACGTCTTTTATGGATCTGTATGAGCTTCAACCTTTATGTCGCTCCAAAAAGCAGCTGTGAGACTTCATCTTAAATATAGCCATTCACAAACACAGGCACAGTTGGTACTCAACCTCAACCCATTATTTACATGAATCTGAGTATCCCCCAAATCCTTTAAAACATTATCAGTCAGACATTGGGAAGAGATTCTCTCAGTGATCTCAAATGAATGCGTATCATTGAGTTCTCAGTGGGGCGAGGATGTTCACCTGCTGTGAATCTGGGAATGGTTTCAGACAGTAATCTAACCTTGGGACACACTACAGGGTTCACATTGGAGAGAAAGTTTCAATAATCTGCATGCTGGATATTTGTCCATCACCGTTGAGAGTGACTGTCAGTGCTGAACTCTGCAATACTTGCTGCTGCTCAACACACCCAGTTCTGCATCCTGGTCGCTGGGCATGGGAGGAGTTTCTTCTGCTGCATATTCACCTTTAATGGGACTGGAGTTTAATATTCTGGATATGTGCAAATAAATCAGTTCTATTTTAAACTCTGTCTTTGGTACTTAGTAAATTTATAACACACCTCGTGTACAGTAGAGAGTGGCCGCCTGGACCTTGCCAGAGTTTCAACTACACGACAGTCCTTTTAAATCCTCCCCTGTTGTTCCCCTCTCGCTCTCCCTGTGGTGATTGGTTCCAAACAGTCACCACTCTGTGGGTGAAGAGATTTCCCTTGAATTCTCTGCAGACTGAAGAAGTCGAGCTGACTGCAGTTCT
This sequence comes from Hypanus sabinus, assembly GCF_030144855.1. NCBI lineage: Eukaryota > Metazoa > Chordata > Chondrichthyes > Myliobatiformes > Dasyatidae > Hypanus > Hypanus sabinus. Next base: position 65,942 of record NW_026779146.1, on the reverse strand, counting down.
GTCCTTTGTCCCTCTAATCTCTGGGTTCAGGAAGAATGACATTGGGAGTTAACCTCCTTATTTAGGGCTCATTTCCACATTATGGGTCATTTTCCCTGCTTCTAAATTATTGTTACAGAACACCACTGTCATCTAAAGACTGAAAGCAGAATGGGAAACCATCTGTTGGATGTTCAACGGAGCAGGGTCAGAAACCAGAGGCAGGTCTGCACAGGGCAGAGTGTGGGGCTCCGGGAAATGGTTGGGGTAAGAACAGATCATGAGAAGGGAATCAGCAGCAGGGAGTGGAACCGAATAACAGAGTGTGGACATGTCGAAGCTGATTGACAGAAAATAATTCGTTTGTCTGACTGATGACACAAGCAATGCCTGTTGTGAAGTGCTTCATTGGTCAAGGGAAATGAGGGTGTTGGGAATGGTTATATCTATTGAGGGAGTTAGTCCTGCTTGTTTATCCTGTAATATAATTTCTGGATGGTTATTATATAACCATATAACAATTACAGCACGGAAACAGGCCTTCTCAGCCCTTCTAGTCCATGCTGAAAGCTTACTCTCATCTAGTCCCACCAACCTGCACTCAGCCCATAACCCTCCATTCCTTTCCTGTCGATATACCTATACATTTTTTTTAAATATCGAACCTGCTTCTACCACTTCTACTAGAAGCTCCTCCACACAACTACCACTCTCTGAGTAAAGAAGTTCCCACTCGTGTTACCCCTAAACTTTTTCCCCCTAACTCTCAACTCAAGTCCTCGTGTTTGAATCTCCCCTACTCTCAATGGAAAAAGCCTATCCACTTCAAATCCATCTATCCCCTTCAAATCCATCTATCCCCATCTAAATTTTAAATACCTCTATTGAGTCCCCCCTCAACCTTCTATACTCCAAAGAATAAAGACCTAACTTGTTCAACCTTTTTCTGTAACTTAGGTGTTGAAACCCAGGTAACATTCTAGTAACTCTTTTCCGTACTCTCTCAATTATATTGTAATCTTTCCTATAATGCGATGAACAGAACTGCACACAATACATATTTGGCCTGAACAATGCCTTGTATAATTTTAACATTACATTCCAACTCCTATACTCACTGCTCTGATTTGTAAAGGCCAGCATACCAAAAGCTTTCTTCACCACCCTATCCACATGAGATTCCACCTTCAGGGAACAATGCACCATTATTCCTTGATCCCTCTGTTCTGTTGCATTCCTCTGTGCCCTACCATTTACCATATATGTCCTATTTTGATTAGACCTACCAAAATGTAGCGCCTCACTGTTAACGACATTAACCTCCATCTGCCATTTTTTTGTCCACTCTTCTAACTGGCTTAAATCTCTCTGCAAGCTTTGAAAACCTACTTCATTATCCACAACGCCACCCATCTTTGTATCATCTGCTTACTTACTAATCCAATTTACCGCCCCATCATCCAGATCATTAATGTATATGACAAACAACACTGGACCCAGTACAGATCCCTGAGGCACAACACTAGTCACCGGCCTCTAACCTGACAAACAGTTATCCACCACTACTCTCTGGCATCTCCCATCCAGCCACTGTTGATTCCATTTTACTACTTCAATATTAATACCTAATGATTGAACCTTCCTAACTTCTGGAGTTCAACCTTTCAAATGGGGCTTTGTGCGCATTTTAGTGTACCAGGGTTTCCTTTTATGCTCTGTTATAGTGAAGTGAAGAGGGAATTAAGAGGCAACCCACTGGTGTCCATCAGAATTCAGACAGTGTACGGTCCATGCGATATCCCGCTCTGGAACAATGAGGACCAACACATTCAGAATGTGTTGCAGTAATTTCTTCTGCACTTCTGCAGTAATTTGGAGCAAACTCGAAAGGAGGCAATGTTTGGAAGTATCTATTTTTTCTATATTGGAAATTGTGTCGTTTCGGCACTAACCCGTAAAATAGCTGAAACATTCTGCCGGTCTAACATTAGCTTTTAAAGTGAAAATTCGAGCTTTCCGATCGGATATCTTAACATAGTGTGAAGGAAGCCCGACCAAGTGTAGTTGAAGTATTTCAAAGAAGCGAAATAATCGGTGCCCCTGCGGGCGGGTGACGAGGAGGAGGCCAAGACATGCAAACATGAAAATAAATCTACTTCCAAAATGGACAGAGGTGGAACGACCGGCTCTCTCTATGGGAGAGTGCCTGAACATAGACAGGAACACGCCAATCACTATCACTCAGAGTATTGCCAGGAGTCGAGGCTTTACACATCAGACAAAAACCTCACGCCGGGAGGTTTATTTTTAATTGAATTTTCCAAAGTGCCTTCGGGAATTAGTTGACAAGCCTCATTCCCTGCCGCTCTGCCAAGTGGTGCAGTGCCGAGTATGATACCATTTCACTCAATATGATCCCGTTTGCGGCATCTGCGATTCCCGCAATGCCGTTCTTAAAACTACAGACATGAGTTATGCACGTAATTTGAGACCACCGTGTGGCGAGACTGTAATTCTCTCATTCCCTTTGCTGTTCCCCAGTGAATCTAGTTGCGATGGCGATCCTGTCCCGGGGGATGTGCGGCCTCTCCACCTGCACTACTCGCTACCTGGTGGCCATGGCAGCGGCGGATCTGCTAACCATCGTCTTTGATGTCATACTATGGCGGGTCAGTTATTATTATTTCCCAGGGACATTCCTGGACATCACCCCCGTATGCACTGTTATCTCTGTCCTGAAAGTTGCAGCCACTGACTGTTCTGTCTGGTTCACTGTCACTTTTACATTTGATCGGTTTGTCGCCATCCGTTGTCAGAAGCGAAAAGCAAAATATTGCACCGGGAAAACTGCGGCTGTGGTTCTGACAACAGCTGGCATTCTGCTCTGTTTAAAAAATGTGCCCAATTTCTTCATAGTTTATCCCGTGAAAGTGATTGACAATATATCCTGGGACTGTACTCGAAAGCCGGAGTACTATACGGATCCCGGTTGGCTAGGATATTGATGGTTTTGTATAATTCTGAAGCCATTAGTACCATTTCTATTAATACTACTGTTCAACGCTCTTACAGTCAGACACATTTTAGTGACCAGTCGCGTCCGTAAGGGGCGGAGGGGTCAGAGCAAGGTGGAGAACCGCAGTGACCCGGAGATGGAGAGCAGGAGGAGGTCTGTGATCTTACTTCTCACCATCTCCGGAAGCTTCATCATCCTGTGGTCGGTGTATGTTGCCGAATTTCTTTACTACATCATCGCCGGGTCGGATCCAAAGAATTACAACGATTCGGAATACATACTTCAACACGCTGGAATCATGCTGGTGATATTAAGTTGCTGCACAAACACGTTTATTTATGGAGTAACTCAGTCCAAGTTCAGAGAGCAGTTCATCAGTGCAGCGAAATAGCCAGTCAAACCAAGTTCTTTGCTTCATCATCCCCCTTCCAAGTTTCACCTGTAGCTCGGTGTTTCGCCCAGTCCTCCCCACACCATCAAATCTAATCCTCAGCTAATTTTCTCCAGTTCCGCCGAGGAGTTTCGTCCCGAAACGTTTACTGTTTACTGCAAAGATATTGCCTATCCTGCTGAGTTCTTCCAGTATTGTGTGTGTGTTGCCCTGAATCCAGCATCTGCAGATTTTCTCATGTTTGAGGCTTGTAATAATGTTGCAGTATTTGTTGTGTAGAGGAAGGCGGTGATAGGGGACGGGAGAAATTAATCGAAGTACAGAGGGCGGACAGAACCTGTTTGTAATAATGTTGCAGTAATTGGTGTGCAGAGGGATGGGATGTTGGTTTAGACTGAGATCATTAATGGTGGAGTGAAGGGATAGGACGCGGAATTATCTGGTCTGTGATGGGAGGGGTGATTCAATTCAGTTCCATGACAGGTCGCGCAACGTCAATGGCAATGAATGACTGCCGAGGGCCTTCATCAGTGCTGGAACGGAAAGCAGAAGAAGACAGAAGATGTTTTGATTGTAGGAGGACGAGCAAGAAGATGACACGGGACACCAGGTGGGTGTGGTGGGGGAATGAAAATAAGAGGCTGGGAAGTTAGTAAGTATAAAAGACACAGATCTGAAGAAGAATCTAATAGGAGAGGAAAATGGAACACGGGAGAAAGGCAAGGAGAGGAAGCACCGGGGGGGGGGGGGGGAGGTTCAGTGGCAGGGCAGGAGAAGGGCTAAGGGCAGAGTAGAGAAATGGGGATGAAGAAATCTGGAAGTGAAAAGTATCGGAAGTCAGAAAAATCGACGTTCAAGCGATTAGATTGGAGGTGATCGGGACCGAGGCATTGCTCGTCCCACCTGACAGTGGGCTCATTATGGCAGAAGCTGAAACCATGAACCGATATCTCGGAGTGGGAGTTGGATAGGAATTGAAATTGTCTGCTCGAGGGTGTTTGTCAAACCGTTTATTAATTTCATTAACAGTTTGCAGATGGTTGAGGCTCTTCAGTATTTTACAGGAACGTACAAACAACATATTTTATTTTACATTTCTATTGCAAGATCTATACCGAGACAATATCCCGAGTGAAACAGAGAAGCCCAATGACAGTACAACATTGGTCCATGGTTACGACGTCATGGAGCCATGGAATGGAAACCATCAACTAGAACGATGATGAAACTAAGAACTGTGTCTGAGAGAGTTTCGCAACAACTTTCATTGACTTCTCGAATCGTCATTTCTTTGGCTCTGAGATTTTGCAATTTCGTGTTAAGGTATCCATACCTCATTGCAATTGGGATTTGACTTGAAAGGCATCATGTTTATTTTTACCCAGCTGTTGAAAGACACGTCAGCCTTGTGCAGTATTGAATATTCAGTGTGCTGGAGCGAGTATAAATGAATGACAGCGGAGATTCATCAGCTCAGAGTTTCTTCAGCGAGATCGCGGGCAGCTGAAAGACAGGCTGAATCTCACTCAGCATGCTTGGAACATTTTACAGCGTGAGAAAGATATACTACATGATCATTGCCGTTATTGGTGTTCCAGGTAAGAACAAAAGTGAACTAATATTTGCTGGTCTGTGTGCGCGGTCTTTGGACTCGATCAGATACCGACAGCGTTGTGATGCCGGTGTATCAGTGAGTGCGATGCAGACATTGGGACAAGCACTGTGTTCGATAAGAAGCTTCCTTGTTATTAAATCCGTGTCCTGTGTTGAAAGTAAACCGGCAATTCAAACAGATGTGGAGTGTTATTCCGTGTAAAGAGAGCAAAATTCTTTAATTTCAAATTTAACGGAATTGCACCGCATTTTATGAAATTCTTAGAAGTCTGAAGGGAATTTGGGAAGCGAAACCCGGCTGAAATTCAAGGCTCAGCTCTAGTCTAAAGTGCAAATCAAGTCAAGTCACTTTTATTGTTATTTCGACCGTAACTGCTGGTACAGTGCATAGTAAAATTGAGACAACGATTTTCAAGACCATGGTGTTAAATGAAATGGTGTTAAATGACACAGTACAAAAACCAGACTAAACTAAACTCCGAATCATCTGGAGTTTCAAGCTTTCAAGTGGGGCTTTGTGCGCATTTTATTGTACCAGGGTTTCCTTTTACGCTCTGTTATAGTGAAGTGAAGAGGGAATTAAGAGGCAACCCACTGGTGTCCATCAGAGTTCAGACAGGGTAAGGTCCATGCGATATCCCGCTCTGGAACAATGAGGACCAATACATTCAGAATGTGTTGCAGTAATTTCTTCTGCACTTCTGCAGTAATTTGGAGCAAACTCGAAAGGAGGCAATGTTTGGAAGTACCTATTTTTTCTATATTGGAAATTGTGTCGTTTCGGCACTAACCCGTAAAATAGCTGAAACATTCTGCCGGTCTAACATTAGCTTTTAAAGTGAAAATTCGAGCTTTCCGATCGGATATCTTGACATAGTGTGAAGGAAGCCCGACCAAGTGTAGTTGAAGTATTTCAAAGAAGCGAAATAATCGGTGCCCCTGCGGGCGGGTGACGAGGAGGAGGCCAAGACATGCAAACAGAAAAATAAATCTACTTCCAAAATGGACAGAGGCGGAACGACCGGCTCTCTCTATGGGAGAGTGCCAGAACATAGACAGGAACACGCCAAGTATTGCCAGGAGTCGAGGCTTTACACATCAGACAAAAACCTCACGCCGGGAGGTTTATTTTTAATTGAATTTTCCAAAGTGCCTTCGGGAATTAGTTGACAAGCCTCATTCCCTGCCGCTCTGCCAAGTGGTGCAGTGCCAAGTATGATACCATTTCACTCAATATGATCCCGTTTGCGGCATCTGCGATTCCCGCAATGCCGTTCTTAAAACTACAGATATGAGTTAAGCACGTATTTTGAGACCATCGTGTGGCGAGACTGTAATTCTCTCATTCCCTTTGCCGCTCCCCCAGTGAATCTAGTTGCGATGGCGATCCTGTCCCGGGGGATGTGCGGCCTCTCCACCTGCACTACTCGCTACCTGGTGGCCATGGCAGCGGCGGATCTGCTAACCATCGTCTTTGATGTCATACTATGGCGGGTCAGTTATTATTATTTCCCAGGGACATTCCTGGACATCACCCCCGTATGCACTGTGATCTCTGTCCTGAAAGTTGCAGCCACTGACTGTTCTGTCTGGTTCACTGTCACTTTTACATTTGATCGGTTTGTCGCCATCAGTTGTCAGAAGCGGAAAGCAAAGTATTGCACCGGGAAAACTGCGGCTGTGGTTCTGACAACAGCTGGCATTCTGCTTTGTTTTAAAAATGTGCCCAATTTCTTCATAGTTTATCCCGTGAAAGTGATTGACAATATATCCTGGGACTGTACTCGAAAGCCGGATTACTATACGGATCCCGGTTGCCTCGGATATAGATGGTTTTGTATAATTCTGAAGCCATTAGTACCATTTCTATTAATACTACTGTTCAACGCTCTGACAGTCAGACACAATTTAGTGACCAGTCGCGTCCGTAAGGGGCTGAGGGGTCAGAGCAAGGCGGAGAACCGCAGTGACCCGGAGATGGAGAGCAGGAGGAGGTCCGTGATCTTACTTCTCTCCATCTCCGGAAGCTACATCCTTCTGTGGTCGGTGTATGTTGCCGAATTTCTTTACTACATCATCGCCGGGTTGGATCCATATAATTACAACGATTCAGAATATATAGTTGAACACTCTGGATATATGCTGCTGATATTAAATTGCTGCACAAATACGTTTATTTATGGGGTAACTCAGTCCACGTTCAGAGCGCAATTCATCAGCGCGGTGAAATATCCGCTCACATCAATTATTCAAATAATTGATAAACAAAATAATTAGGCTCTCAGAGGCGGTCGCCGTGCTTCCATCTTGACACCACAGAACTGGCGGTCATCGGAGATCGTAGCATCGGGCAGAATAAAACTGGTTTCAGAGCCCAGGAGAGACAGCACGTGATCAGGCACTTCGGCACCCTCAGCGCGCGACATCCACCTCCTGCCAATTATTAAACTCATCACTCTCTTTTATTTCATCTTTCTTTTTCAACATAGTCTAGTGCTCATCACTGCGAAACTACAAGCTAAATGCTCATTGGTCAACTGACGAACAAAGCCGATGATTAGCTGTGACGGAGATCAAAGGAGATCTTACAGGAAATTCTTTCGTTACAAGCAGAAAAGGAGAAATTCACAGTGAGTGCCGGGAGATTAGATCGGGCCTTGTCTATGCTTGGATTGAATGTGTAGTGCAGCCAAATGATTTAACTGATAGCCTCCGACAACGGTACGTCATTTAACATCCAGAAATACGGAGACCCTGACTTTTCTGTACAGTGTGCCTCGGTCCAGTGAGTTAGTATCAAATTTGTGACGTGTGGAACTGCACAGGGAATACCTGCACAGAGTCCAAATATCAATTACAGTAGGTCTATGCATGTCGTTGTGAATAAGGCCCCTTTCCCCTCATATGGCGGGGTGTTTTTAAGAGGCAACAAGGACGGTTAATAAATGCGACGTTAAAGAGGCTTTGGACAAAGACTAGATGATTAATTCACACGGCTCATTCGCATGGCACATGACTATTAGTCCAAAGGACATAGGAGCAGAATCGGGACGTTCGTTTCATTGAGATACCCACTCCCCCACCTTTCTTTATTGGGTTACTTGTTTATGAACCCCAGTCCCCTGATTTCCCCCAGAAATTGTTACCCACTCTCCAATTAAAAACTTATCTCCTTTTTTTTAACTACACGCAATGGATTCGCCTCTACAGCACCTGTGACATCAAATTCGAGTCCTCTGCAAATCAACGTCAGCATTACATTTGCCTTCTTTACTACTGAATTAATCTGCAAGATAGATATCAGGAAATCCAGACGTATGATTCATAAATAGATATGTATCTATTACTAATGACTTTCTCGCCAACTGGAAACTTTTTTGTGTATTAGTCCTTCTTTCCACAGTACATACTGCACATCCCCACCTGTAACTTCCGTGCCCCCTTTGTCAAACGTAATATAGACCCCTGCTGGCGACACTGTTTTTCTCTGCAGGTAAATGCTGCCTATCTGTGAGCTGACTCTTCAGTGTTGTAAAGCCCTGGCGTAGCTCTGATTTTGTTTCCTACATAACAGGGCAACATTAGCTATCTCCCGACATTTCGCTATATTATATTTTGCTAGCGAGGGTAAAAAGAACTTTGCTAATAGTCTTAATAGTCTCTGTTCTTGCTTCCCAGAACATCCAGGCTTAGAGATCGCCAATATATGAGGACATTCACGATGATTCCCAAAACTCGACCATTCTAATGTTGATATGTTCTTAGATAGCATAGCCCCTATAATGTGCGTCTCACGATCATTTATAAATTAGATGTATTCATTTAGCAGTTCGACCGTCTGCTTTGGTTCTCCACAAAGATAGCTGTTGAACCCAACCTTCAAGAAGGTAGGCCAGCAGGCGTTGGTGGAGCGCCAATGCATGACAATTCACTTAGACGTCCTGGTCATCCACTGTAAGAGCTGGTGATCTCTTTAAACTCACCCGGCAGAAGACAAAGGCAAACCACTGCTGTAACCTGCCACGAACATGATTTCCCAAAATGTCAGAGCGGCGTGAAGGGAAATCGTCCGCCAACTGGAAATTCCAGGTGCGACCTAACGACGACGACGAAGGCAACGCTGTCTATTCCCTACAGTGACACACTGGAAACGAATTTTTCCGTTTTATATTTTTATCTGTCTACAAGTAATGACCATCCTTTCTCCTTCTAATGTCCTGTTTTGAACCTTATACTTTATAGGGAACTGTTTTCTTACCTGGAGGCACATTACTCATTTTGTCAATTCTCAATCGTCGGTACTTCGACATTCCCATGCAATTGTGGGAAGATCATTTCACCAAGCATTGCACCATATTATGATTGTATCCAAACTGTGACTTCGCAACATATTTCCACCACTCCGTCCAGCTCCGAATAAATCAAGGATTACTGGTTGGCGCCGCCCGAAGGTCCCGAAGCATCAATTTGGTGCTGTATCTCAATCTATCTATCTATCTATCTGTCTATCTATCTATCTATCTATCTATCTATCTATCTATCTATCTATCTATCTATCTATCTATCTATCTATCTATCTATCTATCTATCTATCTATCTATCTATCTATCTATCTATCTATCTATCTATCTATCTATCTATCTATCTATCTATCTATCTATCTGTCATAAATAAAAAAAAATGCCGATTGTGTTTTCCCAACATTTTTGATTACCCATTTCATGTTAATAATCTCTTCCCAGAGGGCGACGCTGGTCCCTCCGCCCCCTGTGATATACGTGTTACCTGGGAACTAACGTGATTTTCTCTCCAGACAATAACGTAGCTCTCCTCCAGTTTATTTCTATCAAGTCAATGATACCCCGAAAAGCTGATCTGACAGCCATACCATCCAGCTATAAAACTGTTTGTATAATGACAATAGATTCGCTAAATCTTGCTTCGAGTTCCTATGCCTCTCCTCTGACTTCTTTCTTTAAAGTAGTTGCGTGGCACTGCGCTTTCGTGCTCGCTTTTCCGCCTCGTATTTCGAAATCCGAAATCTCACCACAGATCAGTACCGAGTAAAGATGCAGAGATAGGGGGTTTCGCAGGTCAAAGTATCACAAAAAAAGAGGCGGTAATTGAAAAAAAATCCACTAAAAAGCGGCAAGTGAGAATATATATTTTCAGCAAGCTGGCCCCAGAACGTGCAGGTTAGAGATGCCTGCATGATTTCAAGTTCATTAGAATCAGAGAGTCACAAAACACTGTGGAAAAAATCGACCCTGGAGCCTACCTAACGGTGTTGAAGGATTAGTTGACCTGTAAACGGAATATTCCCGTCCATCCCATTTATGTACTTGTACATGTTGAAACAGAAATGGCACCCACCTGTAACTCATTGCACACTCCCAACGCCATCGAGTGAGGAGGTTCCCCACCATGGGCCCTTAAACCTTACATCTTTCACGTTCAGCCTCACGTAAATGCAATGTAAAAAAAAATCCTGCTTGCATTGACCTTCATAAATTTATGTACTTCATAAATTTACATATCTCGCTTAAATCCCCCCTCATTCTCCTGCACTGCTGTGAATGAATTCAGAACAAGTTCAACGTATCCTTTTAGCCGGGGACTCAAGGTCCAGCTCATTCCGATAAAATTTCTCTGCTCACCATCGTATTGCTATGTCTTCTGTAGGCAGCTGAAAGGAAATGTACACTGTACTCCAAATTGTGCCTCAACGGCGCCATATACAACTTGACCATAGCATCTCAACTCCCGTACTCAGTAATTTGACTCATGACCAATGTGCCAAAAACGACCGGAGACGCCACATTCCAGACCAGTGAACCTGATCCATCTCTGCTATGGCATTTATCAGTGCCCTGACTTCAACTCTGTGTGTGTGTGTTTGTGTGTGTGTGTGTGTGTGTGTGTGTGTGTGTGTGTGTGTGTGTGTGTGTGTGTGTGTGTGTGTGTGTGTGTGTGTGTGTGTGTGTGTGTGTGTGAGAGAGAGAGTGTGTGAGAGCGCGTGCGCCTGTTTGTTTCCTTTTGTGCGTTTGCCAGTTTGTCTGTCCCACTGTCACTATTCTAACGATGGCTAGCCGACGATAGGAGAGCGTGGTAAAAGGGTGGAAGGGACAGATGAAGACATGGAAATGGAATAAAGCCGGAGCGACATCATTAATCATACATTGAGTGAATTGCGGGAGGTTTCGAAGAAATGGTAGACTATGATATATGAGTAATATACTTCGTGATTACAGTATGATGTATAAATATGTTATATATTATAAAATATCACTGACGTTAGAATAAGCATAGTGACACATTGTGGCAAGTGACAGCTGCGTAACGCAATGTCCCATCCGAAACAACCTTCCATCTCGTCCTCCCTCTCAATATAATGGAAATCTCATGGAATACTCAAGTATCTTCCTCGTGAGTCCGCATCGGTCAGGACATTCCCGTTCTCATTGCCACCATTCCAGAAAGCGGACGGAGACACGAAAACTCACATTCACTATTTTAATATTCTTCCCCTCCGCCAACGAAATACTGAACGTTCGATGAACTACGGGCACACTCATTTGTATTATTTTTTCTAAGCTACTTACTTAATTATTTCTGCAGCTTATACTTTCAGTTTTATGTTTGTCACAGTACATCTGCTCTAAAGCAATAAAAGAACGGTATATATCAGTGGCAATGTAATTGATTCTGATCTATCGTTCGTTCATTTTGTGCTGTGTTAGGAAGGCAGGGAGGGGATACATATCTGCTAAAGGATGTGGAAGGCGCTCCTTCCGTCCACTAGCCTGCAGGTCACCCTTGGACACGGTGTAGTGCGCGCTTAGCCCCCGGTCAGAGTCACGTGACAAATGGGAACATGATGGTCGTTTGAGCAGCTGCTGCATATCAAAAGTCCTGGTTATGTGACCATCGACGACAGGCAGAACATCTCTGAAGTATATTGATTGTGGATCGGTTGACTCCTCTTCTGAAGTCACAGCCCAGAGGACGCCGATGGCAAACGACTTCTACAGAAAAAAAATGCAGAAAACTATTATGTCATGGAAAGGTCCTGACTGCTTAAGGCTGATCTGTACCAATTGCATCAACCAGCACGTGGTCGCGGAATTCTTATTAAAATGCACTCGCATTCTCTGAGGTCCACACTCTCTGCGATTGGCCAACCTGGTGAGCTCTTCTCCTCTCCCAGTCCACCACCTTCGCTCTTTCGTGATACTGAACTGTATGTGCATGTCTGGTCCTGAACTGCTCTCCGCTCCAGTCAATTCATCTGTGGTGGCGAGGGCTGGGCCCGCAAATGAGCGAGGATATTATTTCCGATCTCAGTAATATCCGGCTATCTATCGAGGATTGGATTAGTTTTCAGCTGTGTTAATTCATGAAACTATTAAAATGATTTACAGGTGTTCTCTGCCCAGCGAGGCTTCAACCACTCCCCAGCTTCAGAATTTAATCCTCTACGTTGACTTATCCTGCGCGCGGAGACTGACTTCCATTAAGTTTTTTTTATCAGAGCAGAATCAAGTCCATAGTAATCTGAATATTGAAGCGTGAAAATAAGCCAACCTGCTTTACCAATCGTCAGACCAATAAGCAGCTCCGTTAAGACGTGGGCTCCATACCTGAACATTCTGACACCTCCCTATTTTGCTGAAATTATGTTTATGAATTTCTTGATGCTCACCCATTTATCTGCACGTACATTGGGCATCTTCTCGTTCAATAATTGACTGATGCCCATCAGCCAGTTACCGACCAAATTCAATGCAGGCCATGCCTTTGTTTGCTTCCGCAACAGCATCTCGTGCAGTTTCATTCGATTCAACTCCAACAACTTCACCATCTCTGCAATGTAACAATTCACGACCTCTCAAAACTATTTTGGACATTAACAGATATGTTAAACATTCAGACCTTGCAAGCTCGAGGTTAGATAGTCACAAATGTCCCAGCGACATGTTAATGCAACATCTACTTAGATCCTGAATTGAAGAAACAGGTAACGCGCTAATTTGAAGGCGAAGATTCGCTATCCTGCTTCGCTTTTTAAAGACTCACTTTCGTGTTTTCCTGACGCTCCAGACTGCCACAATGTCATGTTGTGCCTAACCGTTGATTTCATAATGTTAGAAGAAGCATTCATTTATCATTTCACAAGGAGTTGTGCCCTTGTTACAAATACCTTGCAGGCGAGCGTTGAACTGCGATAATATAATTTACATCGAGATACGACGCAGTATATATCCTTCCAACCCTGCTGGCCGCGCCGACAGCAATCCATTGATTTAACTTTAGCCTCATCACGGTACAGTTTACAATGACCAATCATCCTCGTCTTTGCACTGTGGTAGAAGGAACCGAGCTGTAATAGCGTGGCGCTAACTGGCTGATGGCGTAGTGGCATCAGCGCAGAACTTCGGGGCGAGACGTCCCGAGTTCGCATCCAGCCGGCTCAACGTGCTGGGTTGAGCGTCGAGCAAGCTACTTGACCTCGACCTCCTCCAGGTTTCAGATGCCTAATACACAAAAACTTGTTATCACGGCGCCCCGACGACTCTACCAGGAGACCGGGGCTCCTGTAGTTATGGACACCGGCATGAAGGAGAAAAGGGGAAGAGTGAAAAGGGGTGTGAGATAGAAATATAGCTGGAGGACAAGAGAGACGAGAGATTCTGAAATGGACCGCAGCACAAGTGGCAATGAGGTGTCCAGAGATTTGAATAGATTCGGAGAAAAGGGAGGAAGAAATCGGAGAGCGTGGTGAGTACCTGGAAAGGGGAAAAGTAATTGGAGAGCGGGTAGAATTGAGAATGGAGTGGTGACAGGGAGTGAGGAAAATCGAAGAAACAAAATAGAAACAAACGAGACTTCAAAGACTTCAATGATTCAAAGACGAAGGCGGACGAGCGAATACCAGTGAATGCTTGTGCGCGCGGGTGTGTGTGTGTGTGTGTGTGTGTGTGTGTGTGTGTGTGTGTGTGTGTGTGTGTGTGTGTGTGTGTGTGTGTGTGTGCGTGTGTGTGTGTGTGTGTGTGTGTGTGTGTGTGTTTGTATGTGTGTGTGTGTTCAAGGGGAAACTGACAGTTGTTATCTGAATTGTTCCACGTTTGGCAGAAGGAGGAGGGGTATCAGGGGGAAATGGTAGGAAAATGAGGAGAAATGGCCAGAGTGGGGAAATTAGGAAAATCGAATGGGGAGCAGGAAACGCTTCTGTTGATGGATCTCTGTTACTCGACGGAGCCTTAATTAACTTGCATAAGGGTCGCGGCCAGAAGCATCGACTGTTTATTCATTTCAAATGATGCTGCCTGACCTGTTGACTACTTCAGCATTTTGTGTGTGCTGCAGTAAATTTGATTAACGATTTGCATGCGCCCAGTATCTTCGTAATCCTAGATACCACTTTAACTTACGGCTCTTCACTATATTACAGGAACATAAAAACAACATATGCTTGTTTATATTTCTATTTTCGTGAACTATAACCCAGAGAATTCCCAGAGTCAGTCAGGGCATCCTAACAACAGTGCAGCATTGGTCGTTGATGACAAAGTCCAAGCAGCCTAGGAATGGATAAGATCAACCATAACAATCATGAGACCGAGAGGTGAGCCTGAGAGTGTTTCACAACAACATTCACTGACTCCTCGGGTTGTCGTTTCTTCGTCTCTGAGATTTTGCAACTTCGTGTCAAGCTATCCGTACCCCAACACAATTAGGAATTTACTTGAATTACATCAAGAGTATTTTTTTACCCCGGCTTTTGGAAAACACGTCAACCTCGTGCGGTATTGAATATGCAGTGTTCTGGAGCGAATATAAATAAATGACCGCGGAGATTCATCAGCTCAGAGTTTTTTCAGCGAGCTTGCGCCCAACTGGAAGACAGGCTGAATCTCACACAACATGCTGGTACCAGTTTACCGTGTGATGAAGATATATTACATGATCATTGCCGTTATTGGTGTTCCCGGTAAGAACATGTGCTGGTCTGTCTGTACAGTCTTTAGACTCGTTCAGTTACAGACAGCGTTGTGATACCGGTGTATCAGTGAGTGCGGTGCAGACATTGTGATAAATCTCTGTGTCCGTTTAGAAGTTCCCTTGCAGTTCAATCCGAGGCCTCGGCTGAAAATAAACTAGCAGTTGAGACAGATCTCGAGTGGAAGATCTGGGAGATGGATTCAATTTTGGGCATTTATGTCACAAATTCATGCTTTGCTTCATCTGACAAAGCAATTATAAGAGTAAACGGCGATAATGCAACGCTATCAGCAGTTTTACAGCCGTCTTGGTGTTATTCCATATGAACAGCAGAGAGAAGCTGGAAATTGCAGACAAAACATTCCAGCTTCTCTCTACCCTGAGACCCATGGATCTGCAAGGCAGTATTTAACATTGTTTTTGCTGTTCCCCCAGTGAATTTAATGGCGATTGCGACCTTGTCCCGGGGAAAGTGCGGCCTCTCCACCTGCACAACGCGCTATCTGGTGGCCATGGCAACAGCGGATCTACTGACCATCATATATGATGTAACACTGTGGCAGACCAGTTATTGTTACTTCCCCGGGACTTTCCTGGACATCACCCCCGTATGCAGTGCTATCGCTGCCCTGGCTGAGGCAGCCACAGAGTGTTCTGACTGGGTCACTGTCACTTTTACGTTTGACCGGTTTGTCGCCATCTGTTGTCAGAAGCTGAAAGCAAAGTATTGTACCGGGAAAACTTCGTCTGTGGTTCTGACAACAACCGGCGTTCTATTCTGCTTTAAAAATGTCCCCTTCTTCTTTGTATCTCATCCAGTGAAAGTGATTGACGATATTCCCTGGCACTGGATTCCAAAACCCGGTAACTATACAGATCCCGGGTGGAAGGGATTTAGATGGGTTTCGATCACTTTAACGCCGTGTTAATAGTACTTTTGAATGCTCTGACAGTCAGACACATTTTACTGATTAGTTGGGTCCGAAAGGGGCTGAGGGATCAGAGCAAAGCGGAGAACCGCAGTGACACGGAGATGGAGAGCAGGAGGAGGTCTGTGATCTTACTTCTCACCATCTCTGGATGCTTCATCATCCTGTGGTCGGTGGATTTTGCCGAATCCCTTTATTACACCATTGCCAGAGTGGATACAAAAAATTACAGTTATTCTGAATTAATATTTCAACATTCCGGATACATGCTGATGATATTAAGTTGCTGCACAAACACGTTTATTTACCGGGTAACTCAGTCCAAGTTCAGAGAGCAGTTCATCAGTGCAGCGAAATATCCACTCTCGTTAATTATTCAACTAATTAATAAACAAAATGTTCAACTTCATCTCAGAGGTGGTTGCGGTTTTTTCCTTCTTGAAAATACAGGATATGCGGTAATCGGAGAACGTGGCATCGGGAAGAATTAGATTCGAGCCCGAAAGAGGCACCTCACGGGCACAGACCTTTCGTCGCCCGCAACCCCCGAAGGGCAGCCCAACCGATGATTAACCTCACACTACCTCCTATTTTTTTTCACCATTTTCCCGCTCTTGCCCCGCCACACCCCTTTCGACAATGAATCCCGCAGCCTAGCGTGATTGGCCATTGGTCAGGTGACCTACAAAGCCGTTTCTTCTCGTTGACAGAAAGGAAACGGAGCATCTAGCGGAAATACTGCGTTATTAAGGAGGTCGGCATATTCACACGGAGCAGTCCGGAGATCAGATCTTGCCTGGCCCGTACTCACAGTGAGGTAGGCAGCGCCGCAGGGATTTAGCTGATTACATCCTTCTAAACGCTATAAGCAGTCAGCACATAAATAGACAGATATTGTGAGTGTACCTCTGTTCAGTGAGTTGGTGTCAACTTTGTGATGTCCTCTCCTGCACAGGGAAAGTCTCAACAATGTCTAAATATCATCTGCAGAAAGTCTGTTTCTGAATTATCTTGCAAGAAACTATGAGGAAGGCGCTTTGATTTCTCACTTCCTGAGTTTCAATGTATCTCAATGAATTCAAAACAGAATCAGCCAATGGGCACTTTAGTAAGGCTTTGAGCGAGGGTCAGATGGTTGATTCAGACGGTCGGACTACATGGGATAAGACCATTAAAACACAGGATATAGGAATATTCGTTCCTTCGAGCTCTTCCACCTCTCTTTCTCGAGTGATCAGTTCCACAACTCCAAACTCTTTCCTTCTCCCAGAAACCGTTAGCTACACCCAGTGGCTTCTGTAGCATCGACTTCGAGTCTTCTTGACATGAGTGTCCGCATTGCATTGGTCTTCGTTACCAACGAATTAACTTGCAGGAAATCCAGAACAAGGACCCATAACTCAATATGCATCTCTTCTTTCTGACTTTTCCCCCATTGACAAACTTCCTACGTATCAGTCGTTCGTTCCAAAGTGCATACCCACATTTCCTATGCTTTATTTCGCCCCTGCCGGCGACATTACTTGTCTGCAGGTAAATCCTGCCCATCTGAAGCCCACCCATTAGCTGTATCTCCACCGTTGAGAAGCTCATCTAGCCTGGCGTATCTTTCCTTCCGTTATATGACCACACAATATTATCTACCTCCCGGACTTTAGAAAGATTAACTTTTGATAAGGAGTGCACGTGGTTCTCTGCCGAGGTCATAACATTCTCTGCTCTTGTTTCCCATAATATCCGAAGAGACTGATGTCCTGGATCCGAGGATATTAATGAAAAGGTCCAACACTTCATTCATTCAAATGTGGATATGCCTCAGATGGCACAGTCCCCTCCAGTGACTCACAAACTGTGTCCGTCTCGCGACTGTATTTAGATAAGATGTATTCATTTAACACTTCGATCATTTCCTGCAGTTCTGCACGTAGATCACCCTTCCTACTAGCGGTGTGTATTTCACAACCACACTCTACACCCAATCATGAAGTCACCTATTTACCCCATATATGCAGTATACAGATATATATATATAGTGCTGTGCAAAAGTCACTGCTGTTCGATTTCACGCCTTGCAGCGCATCGGGCGGCAGTTTTGCTGTTTCTGTAGCATTGGACCTCTTTGTATTTGTCAACGTTGAGTGGAGAACAAGTTTTTAAATCTGTTGGGACCAAATTACGTTGGTAAAGGGGAGGAAGGAGTATTGGTGAGGTGTGGGACAGGTAGCAGACGAGGAGTGCCTGGGGCGATGGAGGGTGTTGAAGTGACTGCCGGCACACTCAGCCCTGAGACACCTGGCAAGGACATTTGATTACAAAGAATGTAATTATTGATCATTACATAATGTATCGCCGATGCTTCACGCTCCTTATCCTCTCCCTTCCCCTGTTCCCAGCCATTAAATCCCTTTCCCTGCCCCGAACTCACTCATCCCACATCGCAGACCCAGGTCAGAATCAGCGTCATCATCAATAACACACGTCATGGATTTGTTTTTCAGCAGTAGTGCAATGCAATACATAAAATTACGATAATACTGTTCAAACGCCTTACGAAAACACTAAATACATATTTAGAATGGTACTGTAAAAGTAATTTCTTCTTTCTTATTTTATCTTTTACACACGGAATATTTCATGGCCACATTTTGCACTGTTAATGATCTATCAAGTCCCTTATCAAAGAACTGGCTTGATCCCATCTGCTAATATAGGGCACATATCTCCTTAATTTCTCTCGCCAGGCCCTTAATGACCAGTGCCAAAAGCGCTGGCCCGATGTTGCCAGCACTGCTCTTTAGTCTAACGTGAATATTCCACCACCGATGTCCTTTTAAAAGCATCACCCTTGCCCGGCGTCCTTTGCTGTGATAACATTTGCGAGTTCCTTCCATCTGCCACCGATATTAGGGTTCTCACAATTTAGGTTTTACTTGAAAGTCTCTTCCATCTTCGTCTTACTTTACAAATTATCCCTGACGGCACACAATACATTTTACCGGATCTAAATCGTTGTCGTTTAGGTAGTTCCAGGCGGTATTCGGGATGGTAATTATAAATATAGTTGTACTCTCTATTATCATTCGTACACCTTTCTCTGAATTGCCTACGTATTTCCACCTCTACTTCCTGCTAACGACGGGATGCCCTGTTGTGTTATCCCCTCATCTTGATCACCCATTTCGTATTTCAAATTTTTCTAGAGGTCGACGTTGGATTTTTCGTCTTTTTCTTTTTTTGTGATAGACGTACTTCCTACGGACTACCGTGATTATCTCCGCAATCTATAATGTTGCTCTCGTCCGTTTCAGCTCTATTCAAGTAGAAATAACCCAGAAAGCTGAACGGCCAGTACTACCATCAATCAGCCATTCATCTACCGCTATGTTTATTCATTACCCACCCATTTTTTTTCTCAAATGGCCCAGATCCCGCCGGCAGCTTTGGTCGCCTTCCTCTCTGTTCACTGCAACCCCGATACAGATGCATACAGATGCAAATAAATATCCAATTACGATCTTTCGGCTCTACGCATAGTTGACAACGCTGATTTTCAAGAGGACCAATTTTACCCCTTGCACCCCTTTTGATCTTAATATGCCCCCAGAAGCACTGAGAATTGTCCTTCAGCCTCCGGAATTCTCTGTGGAGACTTTTCTGCATTTCCTATGCTCCCCGTGTCCATGATTTGTTGCTTTCTTCTTACACCCGTTTTACACACCCTTCCCTTTCTTATCTGGTACTCAATATCTTTCGAAACGAACGCGCCATGACAATGCGAACATTTCCTCTTTTTCTGACAGGAGCGCAGAGGCACTTTACTCTCAAAGGTTACGGGAGAGAGCGCTGGAGAATGAGGTTGAGAGGGATCATAATTTAGCCAGGTTAGCCGGATTCTTTCTGGATGTCTTACCATCTGAAATTATCCTTTCGATATAGACAGCGTCACTGTTTCTACGATCCAAAACCTACTGCTTTTCTGACGAAGGGTCTCGGCCCGAAACGTCGACAGCGCTTCGCCCTATAGATGCTGCCTGGCCAACAGTGTTCAACCAGTATTTTGTGTGTGTTGTTTGAATTTCCAGCATCTGCAGATTTCCTCGTGATTGACTATAGGAGTTGGGATGTAATATTACAATTATACAAAGCATTGGTGAGGCCAAATTTGGAGTATTGTGTTCAGTTCTGGTCACCGAATTATAGCAAAGATGTCAACAAAATAGAGAGAGTACGGACCAGATTTACTAGAATGTTCCCTGGGTTTCAGCACCTAAGTTAGAGAGAAAGGCTGGACAAGTTAGGTCTTTATTCTTTGGAGCGTAGAAGGTTGAGGAGGGAACTTGATAAAGGTATTAAAAATTATGAGCGGGATAGATAGAGATGACGTGGATAGGCTTCTTCCACTGAGAATAGGGGAGATTCAAAAAAGAGGACATGAGTTGAGAGTGAAGGGGCAAAATTTTAGGGGTAACATTAGAGGGAACTTCTTTACTCAGAGTGTGGTAGCTGTGTGGAACAAACTTCCAGTGGAAGTGGTAGAGGCAAGTTCGATATTGTCTTTTAAAAAATGAATAGGCATATGGAGAGGAAAGGAAGTGAAGGTTATGGGCTGGGTGCAGGTCGCATCTAGTCGAGTAAGCATTCGGCACGAACTAGAAGGGCCGAGATGGTCTGTTTCCGTGCTGTCATTGTTATATAGTTCATACTATGGAGAAACCTTTCCGCTGCTCTGAAAGCGGCAGAGAATTCATTTATGCATTCATTCCTCTGAAGTAGCACCGAGTTCACAACAGGAATCGATTTGCTTTGACTGTGGAAAGGGATTCTCTTGGCCACCTCATCTCCAGACACTCCAGTTCGTTCACAACGGTGACAGACTAATCACCTCCTCAGGTTGTGGGGCGGGAACAAGTGTATCATCGCCACTGCGGAGACACCAGCGAGTTTACACTGAGGAGAAGCTCTTCAGCAGGTCGGACTTCGTGAAGTGTTTCAATCAGTCACCTCGCTAGAAATTGAGTTCACATTGTGGAGTAACCGTTTATATGCTCAGACTGTGGGAACCGATTCAAACACTCATCTCATCGACTCTCACAATAAACTGTTTGAAACAGTGAGGGGATATTGACCGGCTCAGACTGTCTGAGGACACACATCTACGCTTCAGAGACACCAGCTGGTTCACACTTGGGAGAGGCTGCATATATGTTCTGCACGTTGAAAGAGATTCACCCAGTCATCTCAACTGAGCAGATACCGCCGAGTTCACGCTGGGTGAGACCGTTCACCTCCTCGGAGTGTGGGAATGGATTCACTCAGTCGCCCAAAATTGCTTTGCACTGCCGAGCTTGGACTTATTACTAATCGGAGAGCTCAGAAGTCTGAGATTAAGTATTTTACTCTGGTTCGTTGATCAAGTATTAAAGGCAGCGGCACCTAGCGGTATTTTTTGTTTTTTTTTGGAGTTTGTATAACTTTATAAAGCGGAGGATAGTGGATAAAGTCAACATGGGTCCCTTGAAAGACAGGAAGGGGAAATTGACGTTGGGTCATAGGCTTATGCTGAGGCATTGAACCATTATTTTGTGTCGGTCTTCACGATGGAGGACACATCGAATATCCAATGAATGATGTTATGCGAATTGGGAAGTGAGGACCTCGATAAAATCATTGCCACTGAAGAGATAGTTCGGACAGAGAGTGGACATTTTCGTGGTTTCTTGTTCTTCGCGGTTTTAGCGAAGAGACGCTTCAGTACAGAAGGTAAAAATAACTTGTAGATGGAGTTTTATTTTGTCACCTTCGTTGCAATTGTTCAGAGAGGACAGAAGAGATCCAAGGCAGCATTGTCGACTGATCCTTGTGTGGCTGCAAGATGACAGGGATCCTCTGGTGACTCTGTCGGCTACACATGCGAGAAGGTATCCAGGGGCAGCTTCAAATCATCCACGCTGAGGAGTTGGAGCCCGACTGGATCCATGAATGGGCAGTTCAGACGGGGAACTGACAGAACATGTCAAGAGGTACTTGTGGGATTTACAAGAGGTAAAAGAGGGAGATAAAGAGAGAAGGTGGGGAGAACCGGTCGGAACATACGATCCGGTGGGAGACCCGTTCGTTCGGGATGGATTGCGAGCGACGTTCGGAATGTCTTGTCTGCGTGCACGCTGACCCGGGGCCCAGCGCGCGTGAGTCTGAGAAATTCGAGATCAGCTTCAACTAATCCCATTTGACTGTTTAGTTAGAATGGTCCCTTTTCTTTTGTCAATCTTTACTAGGTCTTTAGCTAAGTTAGGATTCACAAATATAATTCCTTAATCATATGCAGTATACTGTGTGTTATTTTGTGGCACCAGTTTGTATCAGAGTAGCAAATTACACAGCATCCTCACGAACCGGGGTTTGGGGTGGGACGCGCCTTCTCAAACTCATGGGTTTGCGGGACTTGAGAGAGTCTTTCCTGGATTTATTTAGCCAAAGAAACTAGGGTGCTGGATAATGAACTGCACTTTCACTACCCACATTTGAAGAAATTCCTTTTGATTTCAAAATGGTTGTCCCTCCATTCTGAGCGGGCCTTCCGGTTATCCACCTCCACTTTGTGAAACATCCTCTACACATTCACTCTGTCTAGGCTTTTCCATATTGAATAGGTTTCAATAAGATACCTCTGTTCTTCTGAACACCAACGAGCACAGGGCCAAGACAACAATCACTCCTTAAACCCTTTTTATTTCTGAAATCATTATCTTCAATCTCATTTGGACCCTCTCCAATGCCACACATCTTTTCTCAGATAAGGGACACACAACTCCTCACAATACTCATATACTGGTCAAACCAATGCCTTATTGTACCTCTGAATTGATCTTACTTTTGCATATTTTTTCGGGTTGTACTAAATCCCAACATTGGTTTGCTTTTCTTACAACCTACTCAAATTGCCGGTTAATCTTTAGAAATCCTGCAAGAGTAATCTCAAATTACTGTGTAAATCTGATTTTAGAATCTTCGCCCACTTCAAAATGTTCCAGGCTATTAATGCTTATATCAAAATGCATGACCATATACTTCCCCACACCATACTCGCCATTTTTGCCTAGTCTCCAAAACTGTCTAGCTCCTTCTGCATGTGTTTCACATCCTCAACACTAACGGATTCTCCACCTACTTTTGAATTGCTTACAAATGAAGCCACAGATAAATTGATGATTGCATATAAATCATAGACCTATAACATGAAAAGAAGTGATCCTGCAGTCGCAGAGTCAGTCAGACTTGACTTCATCCATCTTACTCGTCGCAGACAGACAGACTGACAGACAGACATACTTTATTGATCTCGAGGGAAATTGGGTTTCGTTACAGTCGCACCAACCAAGAATAGTGTAGAAACACAGCAATATAAAAAACATAAATAATTAAATAATAATTAGTAAATTATGCCAAGTGGAAATTAGTCCAGGACCAGCCAATTGGCTCAGGGTGTCTGATACTCCGGGGGAGGAGTTGTAAAGTTTGATGACCACAGGCCGGAATGACTTCCTATGACGCTCAGTGTTACATCTCGGTGGAATGAGGCTCTGGCTGAATGCACTCCTGTGCCTAACCAGTACATTATGGAGTGGATGGGAGACATTGTCCAAGATGGTATGCAACTTGGACAGCATCCTCTTTTCACACATAACCGTCAGAGAGACCAGTTCCACCCACAGAACATCACTGGCCTTACGAATGAGTTTGTTGATTCTGTTGGTGTCTGCTACTCTCAGCCTGCTGCCCCAGCACACAACAGCAAACATGATAGCACTGGGCACCCCAGACGCGTAGAACATCCTCAGCATCCATTAATGGACCTCAGTCTCCTCAGGAAGTAGAGACGGCTCTTGTACACAGCCTCAGTGTTCTTTGACCAGTCTAGTTTATTGTTAATTCGTATCCAGGTAATTGCAATCCTCCACTATGTCCACACTGACCCCTTGGATGGAAACAGGGCTCCACGGTGTCTTAGCCCTCCTCAGGTCCACCACCAGCTCCTTTTCACATTAAGATGAAGATGATTCTGCTCAGACCATGTGACAAAGCTTCCCACCGTAGTCCTCTACTCAGCCGCATCTGCCTTACTCTTACATGGAAGTAAATGAAGTTTAATCCAATTGTCTTGCTTGTCCTTCGAATGTGCTCCTGTCTACCCTGATGACTCATTATGCTTCCATTCGCAATGGAATTGTCTGCTGCTCAGAGTTACACTGCCGATTACGCACTTCTTTGTGTGTGTGTGTGTGTGTGTGTGTGTGTGTGTGAATTCCTGGTGGAGTTGTCGGGGCGCCGTCATTGAAAGCTTTTTGCACCAATCACTTTGGTGATTGCTCATCTTGGCCGGCTGGATTCGAACTTGAGAGCCTTCGCTCCGAAGTCCGGTTCGGATGCCACTACGCCACCAGCCGGCGTATAACCTTCCAGCAGCCCAAGGCAATCTTCAGAATACTTGTGTATCTACAGTTCAGGAGATTTTCTTCTCTTGTCTACAAGTTCATTAACCACAAAATAAATTTCCGTTGGTCATACTGAACTTTAATAGCACCTATTTTCTCCCGAACGTTCCTTTAACTCGTAATGTACCTATGAATTCTCTTCGGAATTTGTCTCACCTTGCCGTCCGGATCATTCCCATATCCACCTTTACAAGAGATTAACAAGCTCAACATTGCGTATGTGCCGTGCTGGACTTTCTTTCTCAACCACAGCCATCCTGACTCTTGAAAGATCATCACTAATGCCTCCACAATCTGCTTTGTCACCGCTTTTAGAACCCTGCGGTATACACCATCTGGCCCAGCTGATTTATCTACATTCCGATCTTTCATTTTCCGAAAATCCCTCCCCCTGGTAATGGCAAAGGCACACTTCCGCCGCATACACTTCCGACTTTCTGCCATATTGCTACTGCCTTCCTCTGCGAAGACTGATGTAAAATATTGATCCGTCATTCCTTTGTTCCGCATTACTACCTCCCCACATCATTTTCCAGCAGTCAGATATACACTGTTTTTTTTTTTTCTTTTAATCGAAGTATTGAGCAGCACAATTGAGATATAATGTTGAAATCGTAAAAAAAAACGCTTGTTAGAGAAAAAGTTAGAGTATTATGTGCAGATCGGGTCATCTCTGCACTTGACAGATACTTGAAATATTGCAGTCAATGTTATTAATTATGTGCTCAGGGCTGAGGACCCGAGTTAGAGAGAAAGAATCAACATGCTCCGTCTCACCGAAACAGAGGCTTTCCCCCCTCCGACTGGGTGAAATTAAATGGTGAAGGAAAGCATGAGAGGGGACTTCTTCACTCAGAACGGGCTGTGAGTGTTTAATGAGTTGCTGGAGACGTGGTAGATACAGGTATCTTTGCAATATTTACGGGACGATTGGATAGGTACAAGGATGGTTGGGGAATGAAATGATATGCCCCCAGTGCTAGACAGAAAATAGTTCGGCAGGGATTTCAAGAGCGAGACGGCCTGCTTGTGCGTGTGTTCTTCGGTAAGATTGCATTCCATCCCTTCAAATCCTCTCCAGTAATTTCCCAACACTTGACGTCTGTATTTCCAAGTATTACCCTTCCCCCGTTACTTAAGACGGTAAGGATGGTGCGCGTGAACGGAAACGTTGAACAAGGCCACAGAGCAATGAGTGGGCGGCATTCTGGAACAGTTATTTGACTAGCATCTGGCGGGAACTGCAACATACTAATTTGCCTGAATGGTGTTCCCCAAACCACGCCCGCCCACAGACTACACAACACTTGATCAGAATGTTCTGGAGCTGCTGAGCGGTGAGAAAATCCGCCCGGAATAACGGCTGGGAGATTGGGTTCTGAATATGAGAAGCTGGAGCCCCGAATCACTCTGGCTTTTCTTCAGGACGCAGCTTTATTGATAAGCAGAAGCACAGAGGTTACCGGATATTTGACGGCACTGATTACCTGCTCCCTGAATTTTGACTGAGTCACCGCATATATAAATGTGTTCGTGCAGCAGCTGAAATCCCTCAGCAAAAACGCGACATAGTGAAAGATCAATTCAGAATCATTGAAATCGGATCCTATGCCTGAGACCTGATAATATATGACATTTACAACCAGTGTCATCCACAGGAGGATGAAGCTGCCGGAGAGGGTGAAGAGTAAAACCACAGACCTCCTCCGGCTCTCCATCTCCGGGTCACTGCGGATCTTCCCGTTACTCTGAGCCTTCAACCCTTTACGGACTCGACTGGCCAGTAAAATGTGCCTGACAGTCAGAGCGTTGAGCAGCAGCACCCCAGCAAAAGGGAGGAATGGTGTTAAAATCGTATCGATCCAGTCATATCCAACCCACACGGGGTCAGTGAAATAATTGCTGATGATAATGCAGAACCATGGTACATTGTTAATGATCACCCAGGGTTCCCGCGTGAAGTATCGGGGAACATTTTTCAAACAGAACAGCGCAGCCGTTGTTGTAAGAATCACAGCCGCCGTATTCCCGGTGCAATATTTTGTTTTCAACCTCGGGCAGCAAATAGCGACAAACCGATCAACGGTGAAAGTGACGGTGAACCAGACTGAACAATCTGTGACTGTGAACCTCAGTACACCAATAACATTGCACACAGGGGTGATGTCCAGAAAAGTCCACGGGAAGAAATACACATTGATTTGATACAAAATGACCTCGGTGACAATTGTGAGTAGATCCGCAGCTGCCATGGCCACCAGGTAGCGAGTGGTGCAGGTAGAGAGGCCGCACTTCCCCCGGGACAGGATCACCATCGCCACTAAATTCACTGGTAGAGAGGGAAATAATGAAACAGACACTGCGCATTACTGATCACGTTCTCCGAGGAATTACATCGGATAGGGTTTCAGCTAAAGATCGGGCGTGCCGGAGCCGGTATGCGGCTGCTAATCTAACATCAGAGAGACTTCGGACATCTTCAGGGTGGAGATCAGGCGATGAAAACGAGCTGACTGAACAACAACGACTTGAGCTGATTGGGTCGGTTCCACTGGTTTACCTGAGACTGATCAGGCCTCTGGAAATGGAACATCTGATGGGGTTGAGAACGGATACAGAGGGGAGCAACAGATACACAAAATACTCGAGGAACTCGGCATGTCAGGTAGCATTCATGGGATTGAGGAAACTCTCTTGTTGGGTTTTCGCCCTACTTCAGGACGATGCGCTCACCCAACATCCGACGGATTCAGAGGGAAAACATGAAATACTTAGTAACCAGAAACAGAATGGCTGCGTCAACGGATTAACGATTCAACTCTGCAGCACACGACCGTAGATCCATGGACACTGGTTCAAGTGATCAGACCCAATCGTTGACTAACAGGTATTGGATCCATGTGTGGCAGACTACGCAGCCAGGCGTGAAACAGAGGAGCAGGGGTGCACTAAATATCTCAGAAATAGTGAGCTTCAGGATCTAATCTCCACCCAGTCGCACCTTCCAAGAGAGTTGCCTGTCCCTAGCACGGATAACACTCTGAAAAATTACGTTCAATCTGTTCCAGTCAGCCCTTCCGGTAGAGCTTCCCGTTGCCCAACACAGAGAAAATTCTAGACAAGATGGCATAAAACACAAGAGCAACGTACGTGTCAATCCCGTCAGTTATAGGGGAGACAGGAGGTTAGTTTGATATTAAATATGAAAAGTTAGTATATTGGATCGGCAGCATCTATATCTCTCACATTTTGAAAGCTTGTAAAATGATCATTAACTGGTTGACACAGAGTAACAGACTGCAATTATGTTTTTCTCTGCTCACTTACCAGGAACCCCAATGACAGCAATGAACACGAACAATATTTTCTCCACACTCTCGTAACTATCTAACATAGTAGGCATTTTCTCTGTTCAGTGATTTATGCTCCTGTGCAGCAGGCGATCTCTCGGAAAGAAATGTGGTACCACATGCCTAAGGTTTTTTTTTTAAATATCATTTGGCGATTCCACAGGGACTGATTACAGGACTTAAAAACAAGATTTAATATTTATTTAAAAACCGGTTATTTCAGACAAGTGCAGTCCCAGTGGTGACAGACTGGGATTAATTTACTGACTTAATTTTTAGAACAGTGTGGGTGTTAGTTTGACGTAGCAAATGTGACTGAACCATCATGTGTCTTATCAATTAAACGTTCTTTCACTGTAAATATGTGATTCGAAGGAACTATTTGTCGGCCACAATATATATAAGTAAATTTTATTATTGTATCTTGCGAAAATGTATTGGATCGCCGACCGTTAATCATCTCCACAACATAAACTCCTAATAGAGTTTATGTTTAGGGAATTATACCGGGACGGTATCCAAGAACATATCTGTTTGTTGTCATGACTAAAGTTTTTCATTTCGACTACACCGATCAATTTCTTCAGTGAGTTAGTTCCAATCATATAATTTCGGGGCTCGTCGAGCAACACCTTCTCCCACTGAACCGAACGAATGGCCATCAGACTTATTGGTCCCGTGGTGGATCCGTATATTTAAAATACATAATTCCGTGTGTGAAATAGCACGTCGGAAATCTGGGGAGGTGGAAAACAAAGTATGTGTGTGTGTGTGTGTGTGTGTGTGTGTGTGTGTGTGTGTGTACATCTGTGTGTACGCACGTCTTCTGCTTATGTGTGTGCATCTATGTATATCCGTGTCTGTTAGTTTCTGAGTGCGTATGACTGTCTGTGTATGTGGGGTTTGGGTGTATCTGTGTGTGCGAGCATGAGTGGTGTTTATGTGTGAGTACTTGCAGAGGATTGCAAATGATTGTGCAACCCAGGTCAAAATTCCGGCTACTCTGAATTGTTAAGTGGGTAGAGCATTAAGTGATCTCCAAGAGTCATAAAGTTAAAATTGACACATTCTTTTCATCATTTTAAGAAAGATTAGTGTATTATTTTTGTTTTGTACAATATTAGAGTGAAAAAAATTAAGGGAGCAGCATGAAGAAGTTTAGGACCCCCAAGAGATTTGAGTTCTCAGGCAACTTTTACCAAGGTCTCCAAATTAGCTTGTAAGGGCAATAGCTTGTTCACATTCATCGTTAAGAAAAACCCGGTAATGCAAATTTCAAAGCTTTATAAATACCCTGCTTCCTCAAACCTTGTC
Source organism: Hypanus sabinus (assembly GCF_030144855.1). NCBI lineage: Eukaryota > Metazoa > Chordata > Chondrichthyes > Myliobatiformes > Dasyatidae > Hypanus > Hypanus sabinus. Next base: position 36,855 of record NW_026779146.1, on the reverse strand, counting down.
CCAACAATCAGCATCCATGGGCTCCTCTAAGCAGCTGCCTAGCACTCCGAAAATTAAAGTAAATGATGCCCACAAAGCAGGAGAAGGCTATAAGAAGATAGCAAAGTGTAATAACAGTTTCCTCAGTTGAAAATGTAATTAAGAAATGGCAGTTAACAGGAACGTTGGAGATCAAATTGAGGTCTGGAAGACCAGGAAAACTTTCCGAGTAAACTGCTGGTAGGATTGCTAGATCATGATTCCTTGTTTGACTGCAAAAGACCTTCAGGAACATTCAGCAGACTCTGGAGTGGTGGTGCACTGTTCTACTGTGCAGCGACACCTGCGCAAACATGACCTTCATGGAAGAGCCATCAGAAAAAAGGCTTTCCTGCGTCCTCACCATGAAATTCAGCGTAAGAAGTTTACACATGAACATCTAAACAAGCTTTCTACATTTTGGAAACAAGCCCTGTGGATTGATGAAGTTAAAATCGAACATCTTGGCCGCAATGAGCAAAGGTATGTTTGGAGAAAAAAGTGTGCAGAATTTCATGAAAAGAACACCTCTCCAACTGTTAAGCACGGGGGTGGATCGATTATGCTTTGTGCTTGTGTTGTATCCAGTGACACGGGGAACATTTTAATGGTAAAGGGAAGAATGAATACAATTAAATAGAAGCAAATTCTGGAAACAAACATCATACCATATGTAACAAAGCTGAAGATGAAAAGAGGATGGCTTCTACAGCAGCATAATGATCCTAAATAGACCTCAAAAATCCACAATGGAATACCTCAAGAGGAGCAAGCTGAAAGTTTTGCCATGGCCCTCACAGTCTCCCGACTAAACCATCATCGAAAATCCGTGGATAGACCTCAAAAGAGAAGTGCATGCAAGACGGCCAAGGAATCGTACAGAACTAGAAGACGTTTGGAAGGAAGAATTGGCGAAAATATCTCAAATAAGTATTGAAAAACAGTAGCTGGCTACGGAAAGCGTTTACAAGCTGTGATACTTGCCAAAGGGTGTGTTACTAAGTACTGACCATGCAGGGGGCCCAAACTTTAGCTAAAGGCCCTTTTCTTTTTTGTTGTTATTTTCAAACTGTAAGAGATGGAAATAAGAAAAAAAGTAATTTTGCTTAAAATATTAAAGAAATGTGTCACCTACATAATTTATGCCTTTTGGAAATCAAGTCATCTTTTACTCGCTTAACTATTCCCAGTAACAAAAATTATGATCAGGGCTGCCCAAACTTTTGCATGCCTCTATATATCTGTGTGCCTCTGTATTTCTGTGTTTGCGTGTTTGTGTTGTGTGTGTGTGTGTGTGTGTTTGTGTGTGTGTGTGTGTGTGTGTGTGTGTGTGTGTGTGTGTGTGTGTGTGTGTGTTTGTGTGTGTATGTATGTGTGTGTGTGTGCATGTGTGTGTGTGTGCATGTGTGTGTGTGCATGTGTGTGTGGGCGTGTGTTTGTAGGTGTGTCTGTTAGTTTGTAAGTGTGTGTGACCAGCTGTGTGAGTGGGGGTGAGTGTGTGTGGGTGTAGCTGTGTGCACACGCATGAGTTGTGTGTATGTGTGAGTTGTTGTATGTGTCTGCTTTCATACTAAACCCACACTACTCCATAACCCTGCATATTTCTTTCATCTATGTGCCTGTCCAAGAAGCTCTTAAATTCCCCTAATGTTTCAGTCTCGATCACCATCCCTGGCAAGTCATTCCAGGTACCCAAGACCCTCTAAGTAAAAAAAATACCCCTAATGTCTCCCCTAAACTTCCCTCCCTTAACTTTGTACATATGCCCGCTGGTGTTTCCTATTCGTGCCCTGGGAAACAGGTACTGATTATCTACCCTATCTATGCCTCTCATAATCTTGTAGCCCTCTATCAAGTCCCCTCTCATCCTTCTATGCTCCAAAGAGAAAAGTCCCAGCTCGGCTAACCTTGCCTCAGAAGACTGGTTTGCCAATCCATTCAACATCCTGGTAGATCTCTTCAGCATCCTCTCCATTGTTTTGAGGAGTTGCAACATGGCATCTCTACTCTTGAACTTAATCCCACTATTACTGAAGCCCAGCATCCTATAGGTCTTCTTAACTAGCCTATCAACCTGTGCAACGACCTTGAGGGATATATGGATTTGAAACCCCAAGGTCCCTCTGTTCATCCACACTCTTAAGTTACCAACCATTAACTCTGTATTCAGCCTTCTAGTTTGTCCTTCCAAAATGCATCACCTCGCACTTGTCCAGACTGAACTCCATCTGCCAATTTTCTTTGCAACTCTGCAGCCTGTCTATATCCTCTTGTAGTCTTCGACAACCTACAACTTCTTCCTAACCTCTTCCAAACTTACTCATCCATCCTTCCGCCTCCTCATGCAGGTCATTGATAAAAATCGCAAAGAGCAGGGGTACCAGGACAGATCCTTGCGACAGTTCACTAGACACCGACCTCCAGGCAGAATACTTTCCTTCCACTACTATCTGCTTTCTTCCTGTAAGCCAATGTTTATCGAAACAGCCAAGGTTCCACTGATCCCATGCCTCATGACTTTCTGGATGAGTCTCTCGTGGGGGACGTTGTCAAATGCTTTGCTGAAATCCATGTATACCACATCTACAGCCCTACCCTCATCATTTTCTGCTGTTACCTCTTCAAAAAAACTCAATTAGGCTTGTGAGGCACGACCTTCCCTTCACGAAACTATGTTGACTATCCAGGAGTAGACTGTGCTTCTCCAAATTGTCGTAGATACTATCCTTAAGAATCCTTTCCAATAGTTTGCAGGCCCCGACGTAAGACTCACCGGTCTATAGTTCCCAGGATTCTCCCTTTTACTTTTTTTTAAACAAGTGAACTACAATTCTCCAGCACCTCTGCTGCAGCCAAAAATGATTCAAAGATCATAGCTACTGCTCCAGCGATCGCTTCTCTCATTTGAGGTATATCACGCCCGGCCCAGGGGACGTATCAATCTTGATGTTTTTAAGAAGATCCAACAGTTCTTCTTCCTTAATCTCTACATAGTCTAGCGCGCAGACCTGTTCTATGTCGATCTCATTCTGATCAAGGTCATTTTCACGTAACTACTGAAGCAAAATATTCATTTAGGACCTCCCTATCGTCCCCTTCTTTTCTTCATATATACATAGAATGCCTTGGGGTTCTCCTTAATCTTACATGCCAAGGCCTTCTCATGCCCCCTTCGAGCTCTCCTAAGTCCTTTCTTTAGTTCCTGTCTACCCAATATTTCTCATGAGCCCCTGCTACTTACTGCTTCTTATATCTAACATATGCTTCCTTCTTCCTCTTGACGAATTGCCTCACGTGTTTCGTCAGCCACGGTTTCTTTTTCCTACCATTTGTTTCCTTGCCGCAGTGGGACAAACCTATCCGGAACCCAGCACGTGGTCCCTAAACTTCCTCCACATTCCTTCTGTGCTTTTATCCTTGAGCATCTGTTTCCAATTTACTCTCGTTAGGTCCTGCCTTATCCCTCAGCTAGTCCTTCCTCAGTTAATCATTTTCCCATTTTGTCTGTTTTTATCCTTTTCCATAGCTATGCTGAAGCTAAGGGGGTTGTGGTCACTCTCACCAAAATGCTCCCCCACCAAGAGATCTGCCACAAGACCAGGTTCATTACTCAGTGCTAGATTCAATATGACCTTTTCCTCTCGTTAGCCAGACCACATACTGTGTCAGCAATCCTTCTTGAACACACGTGACAAATTCAGCCTCCTCAATCACCCTTGCAGTCAGGAGGTGCCAGACAATATGAGGGAAGTGTAAAGCACCCCACAACCCTGTATATCCTGCACCCCTCTTAAATCTCCCTGCTTATCTGCTCCATCTAGGCCAGATGTTTGCTGCAGGAAAGCGATTGTGTAAGGTTCACCAGCCTGAAGGATTTTCTTACGTCGGCCTCGGAGACTGAAGTCACCGGGTTTATTGGAACATTTGGAATTTGTTATGTTGCCTCCATGTTCGGTCGTTGAAAATAACCATAAAATGCATTGAGCTCATCTGGTAGCGATTACTGGTTGTCACATTTGCCGCTCAGTTTATTTCTTCTAGGATGTGATAGCATTCAAGCTGAGTGGCAGCTGTCGAGCATCTTTCAGTCTTCCAAGTTGTGTCCGGAATTGACACTTCACCTGTGAGACAGCTTTCCGGAAATCGTACTTGCGCCTCGTGTAATTTCGTTCGTCGCCGAAACTGAACGGCACGAATCTGGCGCTCAGCAGATTGCAGATCTCTTGTCCATCCAGTGCTGCTACATTGGGGAACAGTCTGGACTCTGAATGATCCAGCGTGGAGCACTCGGCCATTAGTGTCTTTACAATCACTGTGATATCTGTTCTGTCGGTATGTAAAGCGTCGTTAGGATCACAGCGGAGAGCCCTCTGGGTAAGTAGCACCGACAGAACTTAATCATTACATGTTCCAGATTGGGAGATCAAGGGTGCGGCAAAACCGCTATGTACAGAGAACATGAAGAGTTTATCATAAAATAACACTCCCCACCACCACCACCGCAACAATAACGTCTTACCTTCTCCGAACGGTGGATTCCTTTGTTACACCATTAGTGGACTGGATCAGAATAGTTACAACGATTCGGAATACATATTTCAACAAGCAGGATACATGCTAATGATATTAAGTTGCTGCACAAACACGTTTATTTACGGAGTAACACAGTCCAAGTTCAGAGAGCAGTTCATCAGCGCAGTGAAATATCCGCTCACGTCTATTATTAAACGAATTAACAAACAGACTATCTAAGTTCTTCACAGAGGCTGGGGCAGTTTTTGTTTTTCCATCTCGACACGACAGAACTGACGGGCATCGGAGAACGAGGCAGCTGCGAGAGTGGTTGAGAGCCCGAGCGAGACCCAGATCCGGAACAGACTCCTCGGCAACTGCAGCCAGCGGCTTCCACCTCCCACCGGTCATTAATCTCAAACCACCTCTGTTTGTATTTCCACCTCCCACCGGTCATTAAACTCAAACCACCTTCTGTTTGTATTTCCACCTCCCACCGGTCATTAAACTCAAACCACCTTCTGTTTGTATTTCCACCTCCCACCGGTCATTAAACTCAAACCACCTTCTGTTTGTATTTCCACCTCCCACCGGTCATTAAACTCAAACCACCTTCTGTTTGTATTTCCACCTCCCACCGGTCATTAAACTCAAACCACCTTCTATTTGTATTTCCACCTCCCACCGGTCATTAAACTCAAACCACCTTCTGTTTGTATTTCCACCTCCCACCGGTCATTAAACTCAAACCACCTTCTGTTTGTATTTCCACCTCCCACCGGTCATTAAACTCAAACCACCTTCTGTTTGTATTTCCACCTCCCACCGGTCATTAAACTCAAACCACCTTCTGTTTGTATTTCCACCTCCCACCGGTCATTAAACTCAAACCACCTTCTGTTTGTATTTCCACCTCCCACCGGTCATTAAACTCAAACCACCTTCTGTTTGTATTTCCACCTCCCACCGGTCATTAAACTCAAACCACCTTCTGTTTGTATTTCCACCTCCCACCGGTCATTAATCTCAAATCACCTTCTGTTTGTATTTCCACCTCCCACCGGTCATTAAACTCAAACCACCTTCTGTTTGTATTTCCACCTCCCACCGGTCATTAAACTCAATCCACCTTCTGTTTGTATGTTTCACCACATTCCCGCTCCCGTTACCGCCACACGTCTATCGGTAACAGATCCCGCCCTCCGGTGTAAATGCACACTGGTCAAGTGATCGGCATATCCGTTGCTTCTCGCTGACGGTGAGGAAATGGAGCACCGAGCGGAAACACTGCCGGCACAAGGAGTACGGGCGGAATTCACTCTGAGCGCACCGGAGACCAGCTCGGGACCGCTCCGTGCTCTCAGTGAGTAGACAACACCGCAGTAAGAATTAACTGTTCGCATCCAGCATCGGATCGGCACGTCCGCCAACACGCTTTGAGCAGACAACGTCCCTGTTTAAAGATATTCAAACTTCAACATTCGTCTTCACCTGCACCCAGTGAGTTTGTATCATCTTCCTGGTGTGTTCACCTGCCCAGGGAATGTCTGCCGAAGGTCCGATTATCATTAAAGTTGACTTATATTACTTTGTGAGAAAAACACGTTTCCTCATTTCCCTGGATATTTGGCGGGGATGGGGGAGGGATAGGCCTCCGTTAATCTTTGCTAGACCATGCATTTGGAAGGTTTCCAGGGCGCAGTCCTGGGCAGGATTGTCTGGAGGACCGGCAGTTGCCCATGCTGCAACTCTCCCCTCTCCACACCACCGATGTTGTCCAAGGGAAGGGCAAGGGGCCGATACAGCTTGGCACCGGTGTCGTGTGGTTAAGGGCCTTGCTCAAAAACACAAAACGCTGCCTCAACTGAGACTCGAACTAGTGAGCATCAGATCAGTAGACCAAAGCCTTAACCACTTGACCACGCGCCTGCACGGGAGGAAGAGTAAAAAAAAACCTGTAATAACTTCTCAATAGACAAAGGCTTTCCGTCTATTCTAGTGCTGTTTAGTGTTGTGGCGTTTTGGACAATTACATAAATATTGTTGTGTCGGCCTAATTGTTTAATATTATTGTGTAGTGACTTTAAGGTGGAAACAGTTGTAGATGTTACTGTCGGTACAATATATACACTGGTCATACCATCGTCTATCCATTTTCTCCTTGAAGTCATAATATTTCTACTGTTTTCACATCTGGATTTCAGAATGTTGTGCATGTTTGGAATCGGTCCATGAAGGAAGTTGTTCTTGCTGGTGTGTCCTGTAATATTCTATCGGAAAGGTTATTATGGATTTTTAATAATAGATCGGTCCTCGTATCAATATGTACTCCGGCTGTCAGACTGAATGAAGATTGTATTGATAGTAATGGACCGTATCCTTCATGAGTTTGTGTTTCAAAGCAAGTTTTTGGTGAATGGTGCTTGCCACGTGGTTCTGCCTGTGTGAGTAATCGGATTGAACTAAACTTTTGCAAGATCCCGGAATGTGTCGGATAGTTTCCGGATTCTCTTGGCATTTTCTCCTTTTGTCGACTTGCTGGTCTTTAACTGTGTAATTTAATATTTTTTAGTGTTAACACTGATCCTACTTTGCAGCAGAGGGAATGAAAACTTCACTAACGCCCTGTTTTTGAACTCGCTCACATTCCTCTTCCCTCCCCTCTCCACAGTGCTCTTTACTACTTCGTTTCTCTCTTTCACCCTACCCCTCACCATTCTCTCAGCTCAATCCAACCCCTCAGCACTCCCTCCTATCTCTCAGCCTTGTTCCTTCATCCTCTCTTCCTCTCCTCTCCCTGCTTCCTTCTCCTAACCCTGTCTCACTCTTCTCAACCCCATTTTCACTCACTCTCAATTCCCATGCCCACTTTCTGTCTACGACCCTCCTCAATTCGGTTCAATTCAATTTCAATTTAATTGTCATTTATCCATATATGAACATTCATGAATACAGACAGACAAGACAGTGTTACTACGGGGTCAAGGTGAGAAGACACGTCACCAACACTCACACACAGTGAGCACACACAAGATCATGATGACGTAATAACAGTCCTGACACCCACCCTCCCAATCTACCCCCCACCCCGGTGACGCCGTGGCTGCATGTATACGTCACCAGACACACACAGAACATCTGTAAAAATACAACAACGCAGGACATATGTAGTTTAACACTGGACATCCCAGCCCACCGATATCATCTCCCGACGCTCCCCGACCAGCTGTTAGGCGACACCGCGGCTTTATGGAGCAGTTCCCCTCCCGACCACCGAATTCGACAATGTCCGAGGAGTGAAAAGGAGAACCGAATGTTTGGGAAATCGATGATCGTACCCAACATACACTCACAGCGAGCACACACAAGGACACATTCACGCAATAAAAATCTCGAGGCCCACTTCACCTCTCGAACACAACCACTTCCCCTCGATGAGGGATTGGAGACTGGGTCTATGAAGAGAGAAACGGAAGGATGGGGTGAATCGAAGAGTAAATGAAGTCTGCGGTGAGAGAGTCTGACGCAGACATAGTGGGGAATATGAGAAATACTAGGAGAGAACAGACAGGGCTCAGAAGAGACTTTGGAAAGAGTAAGACGAAGCGTGTGGAGATACTAGTGGAAAGGCAGACTGGGAGAGAGAGTCGAAGGGAGAGAGGGAGAGACATGAAGACGAAGAACATCTGGAAGAGAGTGACTGGTTGACTAGATTGCTTAGGAGAGTGAGAACGGGGCGGAATGTGACAACAAGAGAGAGAGTGGCGGGGTAGAGACAAAAAACTTGAGAAGATTGAGTGGGACCTTGGATGCGTCGAGAGTCCATGGTGAGCAAACAGATCGGGGTGAGGTAAAGCTCGTAGATGTGGTTTGGGAAGAGAGATCGAAGTGGGGATGGAAATTCGGTTGGGCAGAGACCAGGATGAGGAGCGAGATCGGAGCACAGAGAGACGGAGAGAGAAGTTGAAACCTGGGAGAATATTGGGAGAAGGAAGCGACTGGAGTAAAGGGAGCCTGGAGGAAAGAGAGATGGGAGGTAGGTAGCGATTGATATTGAGCGTGAAAGAGACCGGGCTTGGGAGTGACACGAGGTTGGAGAGACGGGAATGAGGGAGTGAATGAGGGAGTTAGAGACTGATGGGAAGGGGAAGAGACTGGGGGTTAGAGAAAGACAGATGGGTGGGGAGACACACGGGGGGTTGTAGTCTGCGTGACAGAAAGACGGCAGAGATTGACGGGGTAGAGAAAACGGGCTGGAGGGAGGCGGGTGGAGATACGGCAGTGGGAGAATGTAATGAGAGAGAGAGAGAGACCGGAAGTGAGAAGGACTGGGTAGAGAGTCACTGGGCAGAGAGACGGAAGTGAGACAGACTGGGTAGAGAGAGCGACGTAGAGTGAATAGGGAGAGAGAGAGACTGACGAGGAGATAGTAAGGTGGAGAGAGAAACTGGAGGATCGAGAGACTGGGGAGAGGGAGAATGGGTCGAGCGAGTGGGTAGGGAGAGACGATGAGAGCTGGGCTGAGGGGATAGAGTGAGTGGGGAGAGGAAGGGGTAGAGCGAGTGGGTCGGGAGAGACGATGAGAGGGGGGCTGAGGGGATAGAGTGAGTGGGGTTAGAGACGCTGTGGGTTCCGAGAGATGCTGAGAGATATGGATAGAGAGGGAGAGGGAGACTCCAGAGCAGGTGGACGGGGGGGGGGGGAGATAAGTAGAGAAAGGGCGAGGGAGACACCAGAGCAGGTGGGCGGGGGGGAGATATGGAGAGAGAGGGAGAGGGAGACTCCAGAGCAGGTAGGCGGGGGGGTGGTGGGGGATATATGGAGAGAGCGGGCGAGGGAAACTACAGAGCAGGTGGGCGGGGGGGGGTGGTGGTAGAAATACCAGGAGAACAGACAGGGAGAGAGACATTTTGGGGATAGATATATCGGGGAGAAAGAGATTGGAGGAGAAAGACGACATACGTGTGCCCGTTCAGTGAGGGGCACAGATTTTATGGGCTGAAAGAGAGACTAAGGGGTAGAGCAGATGATTGTTTATTGAGACAAACTGGGTAAGAAGAGACTTTGGGAAAGAGAATGAAGAACGGGAGAGACGAGTGGAGGGACACTGGGAACTGACAAAGACAAGGGAGAAGGCGGGCGAGAAAGACGAGGGACAAAGGGTCGCGGAAGATAAGGTGTGAAGAGTGAGAGCGCTGGTGGCGAAAGAGAAGGGGGGCACTAGGAAGAAACGAGAGGGAGTGATAAGGAAGCGAACGAGAAAGAGCGAGAGAGGTAGAGACTGGATGAAGAGATTGGGAGAGAGAGAGGATCTCGGCGACAGAGAGTCTGGAGTGCTGAGGAGAGAGAAAGTGGGGAGGGAGTGTGAGACGAATTTGCAAAGGGGATGGGAACAAGTGCAGAGACTGAGGGGTGTAAAATGAGGGTAGAAGCAAAAAGTAGTAAGGTGAAAAGTAAAAATGGCAGGCAGGCAAATCCAGGTCAAAAAGCAAAAAGGGCCACTTTTCAGCATAATTGTAAAAGGGCTAAAGGGTTGAAAAAACAAGCCTGAAGGCTTTGTGCGTCAATGCGAGGAGCATTCGTAAAAAGGTGGATGAATTGAATGTGCAGATAGTTATTAATGAATATGATATAGTTGGGATCACAGAAACATGGCTCCAGGGTGACCAAGGTTGGGAGCTCAACATCCATGGATATTCAATATTCAGGAGGGATAGACAGGAAATAAAAGGAGGTGGGGCAGCATTGCTAGTTAGAGAGGAGATTAACGCAATAGAAAGGAAGGACATTAGCCTGGGAGATGTGGAATCGATACGGGTAGAGCTGCATAACACTGAGGGGCAGAAAACGCTGTTGGGAGTTGTGTACAGGCCACCTAATAGTAATAGTGAGGTTGTGGATGGCATGAAACAAGAAATTAGAAATGCGTGCAATAAAGGAACAGTAGTTATAGTGGGTGACTTCAATCTACATATAGATTGGGTGAACCAAATTGGTAAGGGTGCTGAGGAAGAGGATTTCTTGGAATGTTTGCGGGGTGCTTTTCTGAACCAACATGCCGAGGAACCAACTAGAGGGCAGGCCATTCCAGATTGGGTATTGAGCAATGAGGAAGGGTTAGTTAGCGATCTTATCGCGCGAGGCCCCTTGGGTAAGAGTGACCATAATTTGGTGGAATTCTTCATTAAGATGCAGAGTGACATAGTTAATTCAGAAACAAAGGTTCTGAACTTAACGAAGGATAACTTTGAATGTATGAGACGTGAATTAGCTAAGATAGACTGGCAAATGATACTTAAAGGGTTGACGGTGGATATGCAAAGGCAAGCATTTAAAGATCGCATGGATGAACTACAGCAATTGTTCATCCCAGTTTAGCAAAAGAATAAACCAGGGAAGGTAGTGCACACGTGGCTGACAAGGGCAATCAGGGATAGTATCAAGTCCAAAGAAGAAACATATAAATTTGCCAGAAAAAGCGGCACACCTGAGGACTGGGAGAAATTCAAAGTCCAGCAGAGGAGAACAAAGGGCTTAATTAGGAAAGGGAAAAAAGATTATGAGAGAAAGCTGGCAGGGAACATAAAAACTGACTGTAAAAGTTTTTATAGATATGTGAAAAGAAAAAAAAAAGATTAGTTAAGACAAATGTAGGTCCCTTACAGTCAGAAACAGATGCATTGATCACAGGGAACAAGGACATGGCAGACCAATTGTATAACTACTTTGGTTCTGTCTTCACTAAGGAGGTCATAAATAATCTTCCGGAATTATTAGGGGACCGATGGTCTAGTGAGATGGAAGAACTGAGGGAAATACTGTTAGTAGGGAAGTGGTGTTAGGTAAATTGAAGGGATTAAAGGCAGATAAATCCCCAGGGCCAGATGGTTTGCAATCCAGAGTAGCCCAAGAAATAGTGGATGCATCAGTGATAATTTTTCAAAACTCCTTAGATTCTGGATTAGTTTCTGAGGATTGGAGGGTGGCTAATGTTTCACACTTTTTAAAAAAGGAGGGAGAGAAAAACCGGGGAAGTATAGACAGGTTAGTCCGACGTCGGTGGTGGGGAAAATGCTAGAGTCGGTTTTCAAAGATGTGATAACAGCACATTTGGAAAGAGGTGAAATCATCGGACCAAGTCAGCATGGATTTGTGAAATGAAAATCATGTCCGACGAATCTTATAGAATTTTTTGAAGATGTAACTAGTAAAGTGGATAGAGGAGAGCCAGTGGATGTGGTATATTTAGATTTACAAAAGGCTTTGACAAGGTCTCACACAGGAGATTAGTGTGCAAACGTAAAGCACACAATATTGGGGGTATGGTATTAATGTGGATAGAGAATTGTTTGGCATACAGGAAGCAAAGAGTGGGAATAAAGGGGACCTTTTCAGAATGGCATGCAGTGACTAGCGGGGTACAACAAGGGTCAGTGCTGGGACACCAGTTGTGTACAATATATATTAATAGCTTAGAAGAGAGAATTAAATGCAGACTCTACAAGTTTGCGATGACACGAAGCTGGGTGGCGGTGTTAGCTGTGAAAAGGATGCTAAGATGATGCAGGAAGACTTGGATAAGTTAGGTGAGTGTGCGAATTCATGGCAGATGCAATTTAACGTGGATAAATGTGAGGTTATCCAGTTTGGTTGCAAGAACAGGCAAACAGATAATTATCTGAATGGTGGCCGATTAGGAAAAGGGGAGTTGTAACGAACCCTGGGTGTCATTGTACACCAGTCATTGAAGGTGGGCATGCAGGTCCAGCAAGCAGTGAAACAGGTATATGGTATGTTGGCCTTCATAGCAAAAGGATTTGAGTACAGGAGCAGGGAGGTTCTACTGCAGCTGTAAAAGGCCTTGGTGAGACCGCAGCTAGAATATTGTGTGCACTTTTGGTCCCCTAATCTGAGGAAAGACATTCCTGCCATAGAGGGAGTACAGAGAAGGTTCACCAGATTGATTCCTGGGATGGCAGGACTTTTAGATGAAGAAAGACTGGATCGACGTAGGCTTATACTCACTGGAATTTAGAAGATTGAGGGGGGATCTTATTGAAACGTATAAAATTCTAAAGGGGTTGGACAGGCTAGATGCAGGAAGATTGTTTCCGATGTTGGGGAAGTCCAGAACGAGGGGTCACAGTTTAAGGATAAAGGGGAAGCCTTTTAGGACCGAGATGAGGAAAAACTTCTTCACACAGATAGTGGTGAATCTGTGGAATTCTCTGCCACAGGAAACAGTTGCGGCCGGTTGATTGGCTATATTTAAGAGGGAGTTAGATATGGCCCTTGTGGCTAAAGGGATCAGGGGGTATGGAGAGAAAGCAGGTACAGGGTTCTGAGTTGGATGATCAGCCATGAGCATACTGAATGGCGGTGCAGGCTCGAATGGCTGAATGGCCTACTCCTGCCCCTATTTTCTATGTTTCTATGTGAAAACGAGACGGGAGGCAGTAGCAAGTTATTTGTCGGGGGTTGGCGAGAAGCTTGGAGGGAGACATCAGGGTTGGAGAGAGACGCAGATGAGTGACTGTTAGGTGGGAGAGAGAGGCAATGAGAAAGCCTTCTAGAAGTGAGGCGAAAGACTAGATGTTAGATAGAGCCGGCAGAGCAAGAGACTGGGGGAGTGTTAAAGAGAGACTGGGGGATGAGACACAGACTGGGATGAGGGAGGATGCGGCATTGTGAGACAGAGAAAACGATAATGTACCGTGATTCATTAGAGGGCTTTCATACTCGCTTGTCATTTTAGGATTGCACAAATTACATAGTAAAAACCCTTTGAAACATCCATCCAGTCATTTCCGTCTGGGACTGCCCCTTCCCTCCCTGTCACACTGATCACCCTCTCCACGATATCTCGCGATCCCCTTGTCTGATCCGCCTTCGCGCCAATTCTCACTTCCTCTCCCGAACACCCTCTTTTGCATGACGCCCTCCCTCCCCTCCTCCGACCTGACCCTCGCTATCTCCGTGACCCTCCACTGAAGTTGCCTTCCCTGCCCTCTTTGGCGCCCCTTGTCCTTCCCGATCGGGACCGTGCCTGCCTGCCGGCGAGAGATGCAGCGCCCCGGGGAGTGGAGGGGGTAGGTGTACGCGGACGGGATACAGCCAGCCCTGTTCCCAGTCTGCAGTCGGATTTAGAGTCGCAGCCGGAGCTCAATGACAGACCAGAGCCGGGGTGGACTGGGAGTGGGTAGGGAGAATCTGGCCCGTGTGTCCGTCGCCTGTACCTTGAAGTACCCGTCTCCCACCTCAGCGCAGCAGGTCCCTTCTACTTCCTATTCAATACGGTGATTCACCGGTGCCTATCCTCATCCGGACGGAAACGCCCCCGACCTCCTGACTCTGTCCCAGGCGGTAAGGGTGCTGAAGGCGTGTGTGTTCAGAGTACCCTCGCCTGCGAGGCGTTTTGGGTCCATAGGTCGTGAGGCCGAAGAGGCTGTGGGAAGGTTGGAGATTTATCTCACCTCTGTGATCCATGGGGGAGAGCCGGCCCGGTGGATGGGTGATCAGTAGTCCAGGCACTCGTGTGTCTGGCGGTGCTCCTGGGCTCGGGTATTCCGAACCCTGGAGGTCAAAGGAAGTCTGGAGATGCAGTGGAGAGGCATGGGAATGCAGTGCTGCGCCGTTAGGGGGAGCTACTACATGGAGGGATGGGGCGGGGAAGCTCGATTTGTCATTGTAACTATTTCTGGAACAACACGTAACTGACGTGAAAAATACAGCAACATTTGTATTTTAGTGTGCTTCACTGTGTACCGGCACCCACCTTTCTTAAACGGGGACACACACTAATCCCAGAGGCCTGTGTCAGTACCAAAATAATGCCACCATCTCACTATGTCTCCCCAGCCTGGTGTCACCCCAACCTAACCCCACTGCCCCGTTGTCCCAGCATATTGCCCAGAGCCCGGTGTCAGTTTTTAAACTGATCCCCCTGCCCCGCTCTCACCCCACACCGTCGTGTCAGTTCCCAAATGAAACCCGTCACAGCGATCTCTCCCCACGAACCTATGTCTGTCACCGACCTAACCACACTGTCCTGCTAATAGTAGAGGATTACTAATACCTGGGGATATGAATGGACAATACACTGGTCTGGTCAAAGAACACAGAGACGGTCTACAAGAAGGGTCTGAGCCGTCTCTATTTCCTGAGGAGACTGAGGTACTTTAACATCTGCCATACGATGCCGAGTATGTTCAACGAGTCTGTGGTGGCCAGTGCTATTATGTTTGCTGTGGTGTGCTGGGGTAGTGGGCTGAGGGTAGCAGACACCAACAGAATCAACAGACTCATTCGTAAGGCCAGTGATATTGTGGGGATGGAACTGGCCTCTCTGACGGTGGTGTCTGAAAAGTTACATGCCATCTTGGAGAACGACTCCCATCCACTCTATAATGTTCTGGTTAGGCACAGGAGTACATTCAGCCAGAGACTCAGTTCATCGAGATGTAACACTGAGCGTCATGGGAAGGCATTCCTGCCTGTAGCCATCAAAATTTACAACTCCTCCCTCGGAGTGTCAGACAACCTGAGCCAATAGGCCGGTCCTGGACCTATTTCCACTCGGCATGACTAACATCATTATTTAATTATTTATGATTTTATATTGCTATATTTCTTCACTATTCTTGGTTGTTGCGGCTGTAACAATTTCCCTCGGGATCAATAAAGTATGTCTGTCTGTCTTTCTGTGCGTCTATCTCCCCACAGGCCCGAAGTTTCCAAAGTCGTGAATTGGCTAAATGTGATTGTGATTCTTTCGGCTGGAATCTCAGAGCTAAAACAGGGAACGGATGCTCCCTGGAAAATGCACAACGGAAATGAGAAGATATTTGAGGCAGCACTTGCATAAGGTTCAGGACAGGTGGAGGAACCATGCTTGACAGAGATGAGAATCATTTCGTCAGGAGAAAGAAAGAAGTTGACCAGGTTTAGAAAGCTAGGATCGGACACGGCTGTGGAGTTACACGACAGCCAGGGACGAGCTGAAGAATGGAATTAGGGAACTTGAAAACCCCACGGCATTCTAGTTGTGTGTGAAGAAGAGGATGACTAGAGTGAGAGTAGGATCGGTCAGGGGTAATGATGAAACATACGCCTGGAGCTGGTAGAGCTGGAACAGGTCTTTAATGCAGACTTTACTTCAATTTTCAACAGTAAGAGCGATCCTAACATTTGCGAGGACAGTTCTAAACGTGCTGATGTGAAAAAACAGGACGCAAAAAAGAGGACGTACAGGAATTTGCAAGGCAGGTCATAGCTCACTGCCTGTTTCAATTCTGTGAGAATGTAATAAAACAGATTGTTATACCAGTTGATCTGGTATAAATAGATTTTAATAAGGCATTTGATATGGTTAACCGTGGTAGGACCGTTCATAGCGTCAGAAGGCTTGGTATTGAGGGAGAGTTGGCTGGTGGATTCAGGACTGACGCCCACAGAAGGCAGACTGTAGTTGTGGATGGAACGTTTTCTCCCTAGATGTCGGTGACCAGTGGAGTCCTGCACGGATCAGTTTGAGACCCCCGGCTTTTGTGTTTTTATGAATGATTTCAGAAGGTCGTCACCGATTTCAGCAGGACAGTGACAGGACGCAGAGCTGCCCTGAGGAGTTACAGATAGAGCTCAATCCGAATGTTACGCAGTGATTCTCTTTGGGAAAATGGATTTGGAGGCTGAGGTGTTACTTGCTCGGGTCAACCGAGGGCCGCACATTAGTACGAGTTCCACAATGGATCCAGAGTGATGAGACTTTCTTCAGTAATCCGAGGGCCGCTCACCAGTACGAGTACCACAATCGGCACGGAGCGGTGCACTGCAGAAGGAAGTGTGATTGACAGGTGAGCTTGATCACATCCGCTGTTCTGCACATACTCAGAGTGACGGTCGTCTTATGAAAACAGTTGAACTCGGCCTTTTCTCCTAGGAGCAACGGAGGATGAGAGCTGACCTGATAGAGATATACAGGGTGATGAGAGTCATTGATCATGTGGATAGTCAGAGGCTTTTTCCCAGAGCAGAAATGGTTGCCACAAGAGGACAAATGATTAAGATGCTTGGGAGTAGGTACAGATGAGATGTCAGGGATAAGCTTTCTATCCAGAGAGTGGTGAGTGCATGGAATGGGCTGCCAGCAAAGGTGGTGGAGGCGGAGGGTGTTTTGAGAAACTTTTGGAAAGGTGCATGGAGCTTAAAAAATAGAGGGCTATGGGTAACGATAGGAATATCTAAGGTAGGGACATGTTCGGTACAACTTTGGGCCAAAGGTCCTATGCTGTGCTGTAGGTATTCTATGTTTCTATGTTTGTATAAAAGACAATACACCTGAAAGCAAATCAGGAGAAAGTCAGACAACTTCGTTGCAAATAATATCCTGAAAACCTGCGGAATGTTCACAGATTTTATCTGTTACTTTTGTCCCAACATAGAATGGATGGAGAAATAGTGGTAGAGTTGTGGCGGTTTGAGAATATCTTTAAAGTCAAATCGACTGCATCGCAGGTCACGGGTATGGGGTGGTCAAGTCACTCGCCGGAAGATGTCAGGTTCCTGCCAAACACTCCATGTTTGTGCTTGAAAACACTGTTCTTCAAACTGTCCACAGCACTCGCTAATTTCCCAAGGACACGTTCCATTTTTGATTACAGGCCTCTGGAATACCGCTGCGGATCTCTCACAGTGTTTGGAGGAATATAACTGCAGTGTTATTGTAATACATGTCAGCTGTCATGTCATTCCATCACTCACACTGCCCGGAATGACTGGATTGGACGAAAGAAAAGAAAGAACGAACGTTCCCCTTTATTAAATACGTGTTCTCCATTTCACCCGACAGGACAAACTCCTTCCCTCAATCTCAGAAGCGAATATGTTCCGTCAAATGTTTAAAAATAAGTCGACAATATGCATGCCGACATTAAAAGCAACACAGATATAAAAATATTCTATTTAAATTGCTGAAGCCAGGTATCATGGAAAATAACATGGAAAAATCACATCATACTTTAAAGTAAATAGATTGCAATATCCCTTCAGGAGTCAAATTAATGACACGGAAAGAGTGAGTAAAAATAGTTTAACGTAAGTGTTTGTGCAATTGGTTGTCACTAATGTCCCTGACGTGATAACCACGCTAATTGCCTCAGTGGAATTGCACTCTCCTCAATAAAAGTCTGATAAACCGATCACCAGTCCATCTGAGCAGCTGAAACACTCCGTACAACTGAACGCTGCTTCTGAGGGAAAATGGGATATCCGGCGATTTACTACATTGCGGCCGTTTTCTATCCCACACTTGTAGCGGTTGGTGTCCCGGTAAGATGCCGGAGCTGGTTACTTTGTGTCTGGTGCCGTCGTTACTCTGCTGCGGTATCCGCACTGTTACTGAGCGCAGATGCTACCGTCGGCCGAAACGTGCTTCCGGAATGGAGGATTCAGGCAGCCAATGGTTTTATTTTCATTTCTCGTACTTCACTCACAGTGCTTTCTTCTTTTTTTCGATATTGACACTGTTTCATAATTTGATCAAAGTGATTTTTCTTTTATCAATTATGTTCGGGCCAATATTGACATTGTTTCATAATCTCACCTCGCTAGGCTTTCTGAAGAGATGCTGGTCTCTGCTTTTTTTAGGTCCGAGTCTCTATCAGTGCAGACACTCCGACCTTTTAACAATGTGACAGCTTATTTAAATGACGGTCCAGTCTATTTGCGACTCGTAGGTCTGTTCTTCTGTAAGGCACTAAAAGAGAACTCGTGTTTTATATCTCCTCACTTTGATACCACGACAAATAATTCCGTCAGCTATTTCACCTCTAATAATGGAAATGGTGTTGTTTACAGGAGCGATCGACTGCTCATCGGTACGTGAGTCGTGGAACTCGGATGCCTCGCTCTGAACTGTGGGAAGGTCGCCAAACCACTGACACTCACATCCGTCATTGTCCTCCAGCCGGAGTGCAGCGACGGAGACCGCACACACTGGATTCCCGCTTTCCACTTCCAACAGACCATACCCTGCACAACATTCGTGGAATGGGGGCATTCAAGGAGCTGACCATATCTCTATTTTGTTTCAAAATTTCTTGCAGTTAACTTAACGGCGATTGCGATCCTATCTCGGGGAAAATGCGGACTCTCCAAATGCATCACCCGTTACCTGGTTGGAATGGCGACAGCGGATCTGATGGTGATTATCGTTGTTGCTTTGGTGGAACAGACCAACAATATCTACATTTATTCCAGATCCCTGCTCCTCACGCCTGTATGCGCTCTGACACTTGTATTTCGGGTTGTAACGACGGACTGTTCTGTTTGGTTCACTATCAGTTTTACCTTCGATCGCTTCATCGCAATATGTTGTCGAAAGCTGCGGGAGCGATACTGCACCGAGAGAACAGCAACGGTGGTTATCGTGACCGTGGTTATAGTGAGCTGCGGGAAATGTGTCCCGTTATACTTTGCTATTGAACCTTACCTCATCATTGATAACACGCCGTGACGGTGCGCTCTCACACATGAATACGCTACTTCACCCGTGTGGAGAGGATACGCATTACTGGACTGTATTTTAACACCATGAATACCAATCGGCTTAATCCTGGTGTTTAACGGGTTAACTGTAAGACATATCGTTGTGGCAAATAGAGTCCGCAGAAAGCTTCGGCACAGCAGCGACAATCAGAAAGATGCCGAGGTGGAAAAACGCAGAAAGTCGATGATTTTGCTGTTTTCTATTTCAGCTAATTTCATATTATTTTGGATGCCTAATGTAGCCCATTCTCTGAAATGGCAAAAGCAAAACTATTTTTACGAGGACAGATATTTGAGTTCCTCGGTATACATCCTACAGCAATTTGCGTCCATGTTGCAAATCTCAGCGTGTGCACCAATACTTGTATCTATACACTGACACAGAGGAAATTCAGAGAAGAGCTGAGGAATGGAATAAAGTATGTGTTTACATTAACTGGCCATCGATGTAGATAATGCCCGCGTCTAATGACAATTCAGCGGAGTTTTCAAATAAAGCTGTTTTACAATGAACAGGTTTGGCAAATATGTCATAAATTCAAACAATCATATGCCTGGTCATCCGGGAAATGCAGAATTGGCAGAGTTGATGACTTCATGCAGTTCAGGTAGGTAGCAATACAAACTCTCAATGCTCCTGGCGTGATTGTCACTTTGGTTGAAGTATGTTCCAAACTATCACAGACACTCGACTGTCACAAGGGCAGGAATGGCTTCCGGAATTTCCAGGGTTTAGATGTTTCAAAATGGGCAGATTCGGGTAACAAACTGGAAAGTGAGTGCGATGGGAAACCAGGGATATTATCGCAGCTGCAGATACGGAGGGCAACAGTGAGACAAACAGAGATATGTGATCACCTCATCTGGACTATTCTATACAGCCGCCCCTCTAACAAAAAAAAAAACTTGCAACGGGAACAGTGAGGAACCGATCGGGAAGCGGGACATGGACATTTGCCATTTTATTGACATGGGTAACTTAAACTTCCACAATGTTCTTTGGCAACTCCCCAAGGTGAAAAGTTTCGGTATAGCATAATTTCTCAGTTGCGTCCAGGAAGGATTAATGTCACTGTAAGAAGACAGGTGGACTAGCGAATAGTCCGTACCGGATCTAATATTAGAAAAGGAAACGAATCAGGTGACAGATCTTTCCGCGGCTCAGCATTACAGAACAACGGGGCACAACTCCCCTCCACTTACCTTGACCAGGGAGCATGGGAATTATTTAATTGGGGATCAGCGAATTATGGTGCTACCTGGCAGGAACTCGGGAAGGTAAATTGGGAAATGATCTACTCAGGGAAATACGCAACGAATATGATGGGATTGTATAAGGAGCACTGACATAGGGTTCTGTATAGGCTTGTCTCCGTGAAGCAGGGAAAGGATGATAGCGTAAAGTAACTCTGGGTGACAAGAAAGTTGGAACAACTCCTCAAGAGGAAGAAAGAACGATACTTAAAGATTAGGTAGAAAGAATCAGGTAAGGCTATAGCGGGTCAAAATGTAGAAAGGAAAAAAATTACAATGGAGTTAGAAGAGGTCGAAGGGGACTTGAGAAGTTCTTGGCGAATTGCACTGTGACGAACAGGCGGAGACTGGAGAGAGTCTGGGCAGATCAGAGGAAAACTTGTACCTGGAGTCCAAAAAGGCAGTGAAGCTCCTCACTGAATACATTGATGAATGTGAACACAGCTCGAACATCCCGACGCTCAGAAAGAGGATGCGCTGGAAACTTGGAAAACATTATGATAGATGATTCCCCGTAACCGGAAGGGATATAGTCCAGGTAATTTGGGAAAGCGAGTGGAGATATTCCTGAGATTTTGGACAGGATATTTGTGTCTTCGCTGGCCACGGCAGTAGAACTAGATGACTTGGGGGGTGGGGGGAGGGTGGAAAATGTTATTCATTTGCTGACGAAAGATAATAGGGATACTTCCAGGAATTACAGACCAGGGAGCCTCACATCAGTAGTGGGTAAACTACTGGAGAGGATTACTGAAGAAGGAAATTATGAACATTTGGAGAAACGTTGTCTGGTGACGGAGAGACAGCATGGCATGTTGTCCTTTATGCGTCAGATTGAATTATTTGAAAATAAATGAAAATAAAACCAACAGATGAACCAGGACAGTCGATGTGTGTGCATTAATGCTGGTCAGGTGTTTGATCAGTTCCCCATAGTAGACTCACTCAGAAAGTCAGGAGGCGTGGGATCGAAGGGAACCTGGATGCGTTGATTCGGATTTGGCTTCCTAACAGAAGGTAGATCATGTAGTAGATAGGGTGAATTCTTGCTGGAAGACAGCGGACAACCGTGTTCCGCACGGAGGGTCGAAATTGTGGTACAAGTTGCAACTCTATTTTGGACTCTGCAGTTACAGTGTTCCGAGAAACAGAGCTGAGGGAAATAACCGATTTAATCTGATCACCCAGCAACAGCTGGAAAGTTAATGGAATTAGAGTTGACGATGTAAGCAAATCGCTGAACTAGTGACAGCTCCGGCACGTTATCTTAACTATCCCGTCATTTACATATTACGTAAAGATGCTAATTTATGGAAATAGGGCTGAAAACGTAAGCAGATCGCTCAGCTATTGACTGAACCGCCACGTTATCTAAACCGACCTGTCATTAACACATTACAGGACAGATGCTACAATGACTTCAAAGCAATCATTTCCAGTGGAGCCCTACAACTTAAAAACAACATTTCAAAGTGTTCAGCAGCAGGTTTTTCTGCTTATTAAAATAACTAGCCTTCCAAAATGCCAATTCCAAATTCCCAATTCAAGTACACACCAATTTATCTGAATGCCAATTTACCTCTTAATCGTGGTTTTATCATATCGCTCACATTTCGATCTATTTAACCATGAATCCACATGGCCGGTGTGGAATCCGTGTCTCCGTCTGAAATCAATAATAAATGAAACATACAAAACTACACAAACTGAAAACGCAACGAAGGCAAATCAAATATTCTGGCTGACACTTGTCTTCCTTCAAAACCATCGCAGATAATTGGAGAATACAGAGTAAGCAAATTCCAAAGCTTCCATCCTTTATCATCTCACATCTGCGCTTCCATCCTTCATCTCACATCTGCGCCTCCATCTTCTCATGCTGTAACCATCCATTAACTCCGTCTCCATCCTTCAGTATGAGCAAGGACAGAGGGAGCGGACAGTATCAACGACTTTCTGGATTGGTCGGTGCTGTGAGACATTAAAGCTCTAACCCAGATACACAGTTAGACAGCCAAAGGAAACCACTGCACAGAAACAGGGTCTTCAGCCCGTCAGGTCAATGAGGAATTATTTAAACTGCCATCGACCTCATCAGGAACGTGGCATCCATATCCCAGTACCTATCCAGTCATCTCTTAAACGGTCACATCCGAATCTCAGTAACCATTTGTGTTGGCAGCACTGTCTACTCTCTGGAGTCCATCTGGGTGAAGAAGCTTCCCCTCCTATTTTCCTTAAACATTTCACATTTCACCCTTCACCCATGATCTCTGGTTGTATTCTCGCCCAACATCAGTGGAGAAAGCCCGCTTGCATTTTTATACTCTCTATACGCGTCTTAATGTTGTATAGCTCTATCATAATCTCCCCTCTGTCTTCTACCCGCTCGGGAATACAGTGCTACCATACCGAATCGTTCCTGTTAATTCAAAACATCCAGGCCCGGCAATAGCCGTATAACTTTGTTCTGTATTCGTTCAAACGTATTTATATCTGCACTGTTGGTAGTTGAGCAAAAACACAACAATATTCCAAATTAGGCCTCAATAATTTTTAAACAGCATCGACATAACACCCCTACTCCGGTACTCAGTACTATCGTCTACTTTTTTTTTTTGCGACGCTTTCTAACTGCGCCGCAACTTTCATTGAATATGGACCTGCATTCCCAGATTCGTTTGTTCTATCGTACTCCTCAGTGCCCTGTTTCTCATTGTGTCAGATCAACACTGGCTGGTCCTCACAAAGTGCAACATCTAACACTTGTGTATGTGTTACATCCGACCCGCCGTTTTTCAACCCGTTGTTCACATTGGTCCAGATCCCACTTAATGCTCCGTTAGTCTTGCTCACTGAGGGGAAAGAGACTGGTGAATGTAAAGAGACGGCGGCGAGAGTCTGAGAAGGACGGGAGGGAAAGAGAGGCAGCCGAGGTTTTAGGAGGAGAAACGGCAGTGGGGGAGAGAAACTGAGCGAGACTGAGTGAAAGAGGGTAGGAAGAGAAATTGGCCCGGGGGTGGGGGGTTTGGGGAGACTGATGGATACAGAGAGACGCGAAATTAAAATATTTGGAAGGGTAATAGACACAACGGGTTGAGAGAGAGACTAGGATGTGGTCGGAAAGTGTGAGTCAGAGAATACTGTCAATAAATGCACTGAGCGATTTGAGGACTTCCCTTCCTGCAGGGAATTCTGGGATTACAGCGCTTCCATTCTAAAGTCCTTCAGAAACAAGCAACCCGTATCGTCTCGCTGACCTCTCTCAGCACGCCTGCTTAACCACTCTACTTCCCACACCGTATCTTCGATCTCGCTTTCCTAAACTGGTCTTCGCGGTCTTCACCCTCTCTCCGTTTCTGTGATCACATCCGTTGGCTCCTGTTACGAACGCCGCAAAGTAGTATGCTGAAACATACTGAGTCATGTTAGTAACGGGACATTCTGGGCCATATACAGCGTGGGACCTTCTCCCCGGGTCCCTCTACCCACCTGCCGGCTGTATAACCGGCCCGACCAGAAAGGGAAGCAATGGAGGCTTACCTAAATGACTCTTTTGCTGAGGGCATTATCCGACCCTCATCTTCCCCTGTAGGCGCAGGATTCTTCTTTGTGGGGAAGAAACACGGCTCACAGCGCCCCTGCATTGTCCACCGTGGCCTGAACAACATCACCATAACGAATAAGTCTCCACTGCCCCTCTTCAACTCTGCCTTCGAGTCCCTTCACGGAGCCACAACTTTCCCGAAGTTGGACCTGCGCAATACCTATCACCTGGTCAGGATAAGGGAGGGAGATGAGTGGGAAAACAGCTTGTAACACCCTTCTTGGTCATTTCGAATACCTGATCACGCCATTCGGCCTCATCAATGCCTCCGCTGTCTTCTGAGCCCTGATGAACTATGTCCTTTCGAAATTTATTAACCGTTTCGATTTATTTTATTTGGACGACATCTCAATCTTCTCCCGTTATCTCCAGGAACACACGCACCACGTCCGTCAGGTTTAGATAGATAGATAGAGAGATGGATAGATACTTTATTCATCCCCAAGGGGAAATTCAACATTTTTTCCAGTGTCCCATACACTTATTTTAACAGAACTAATTACATACAGCACATACAGAGGCTTCTGGAAAGGAAGCTATTCGTTAAGGAAGAGAAGTGCAAGTTGCATGCCCGTTCCGTCAGTTTGCTGGAGTACATCACTGAGAGCGGACAATTGAGGGCGGATCCCGAAAAGATCCGGGCGGTGGCGGAGTGGCCAAACCCCACGATGCTGAAGCAACTCCAGCGATTTCTGCGGTGCGCAAATTTCTACCGTCGCTTCATCAGGGATTACAGCCTGGTGGCAGCGCCCCTTACTCGACTCATTTCTCCTAAGACCCTTTTCACTGGACCCCCGAAGCGGACTCGGCCTTCTCGGAGCTGAAGATGCTTTCACTTCCGCTCCCATCCTGGCTCAACCCGACCCGTCTGGTCAATTCATTGTGGAAGTCGACGCCTCCGACTCTGGGGTGGGAGCGATCCTCTTCCAACGCTCCAGCCCAGACCAAGAGCTCCATCCCTGCGCCTCCTCCTCTCGCCGCCTAACCCCCCCCCCCCGAACGGAACCACGACGTAGGGAACCGGGAGACACCGGCCGTCAAACTCGCTTTGGAGGAGTGGAGACACTGGCTGGAGGGAACGGAACATCCATTCATCGTCTGGACGGACCATCAGAACCTCGCATAACTCCAAACCGCTAAACACCTGATCTCCCTCCAAGCACTTTGAGCATTAATTTTTGGCCGTTTCAGATTCACACTCGCCTATCGTCCTGGTTCCACGAACGGGAAGCCCGATGCTCTCTCTCGTCAATATGTCTCCGAGTCGGGCTTCCCAACCCCGAGACCATCCTTCCACCATCCGGTGTGGTGGCTGCCCTCACCTGGGAGATCGAATCCATAGTCAGCGAGGCCCAGCGGACTCAACCTGTCTTCTGGCTTCCACCCGCAGGCTAAAGGTGCAACGGAACGAGCAAACCAGGATTTGTAAGCTGCACTGTGCTGCATAACCGCCAGCAACCCGTCATCCCAGAGCACTCATCTAGGTTGGGTAAAGTACGCGCACAACTTCCTGGTCAGCACCGCCACCGGAATGTCTCCCTTCAAATTCTCCCTCGGTTACCAACCCCCTCTGTTTCCTGCACATGAAGACGACATCGATGTGCCTTCAGTTCAGGTCCATCTCCGCCAGTGCGGCAAGGTCTGGAAGGATGCACCCGTGGCCCTGCTCCACTCAGCCGACTGCAACCCGGAGGATTGCCGATCGCCATCGAATTTATACACCTAATTAGCGGCCTGGGCAGAAGGCTTGGCTCTCGTCAAAAGACATACCCCTTAAGAACGAACCCAAGAAATTCGCCCCTCGCTACATGGGATCATTCGAAATTGAGAGTATAATCAAACCCTCGGCGGTCAGACTCAGACTGACCAGATCCATGCACATTCATCTCACGTTTCACGTCTCCCAATTGAAACCGGTATCTCTTAGCTAATTGTGCCCTTCTGCCAAACCCCTTCCACCCGCCCGTATCATTGACGACCACCCAGCGTACACCGTCTTGTGAATACTGGATGTGCGCCGCCGAGGCAGTACCTGGTCGATTGTGAGGGGTACGGCCCGGGGAACGCTCCTGGATTCCCCGTTTCTGGCGGCCCTCCATGGATGCTGACTCTCGGTCTCTGCCTGTTCTGTGTGTGCCCGTGTAAAAGCCTCAAACCGACCACCTGCTGGATTGCTTCGTCCCCTACCTTTCCCGAGCCGCTATTGGTCTC
This sequence comes from Hypanus sabinus, assembly GCF_030144855.1. Classification (NCBI taxonomy): domain Eukaryota; kingdom Metazoa; phylum Chordata; class Chondrichthyes; order Myliobatiformes; family Dasyatidae; genus Hypanus; species Hypanus sabinus. The sequence goes on along the minus strand of NW_026779146.1, from coordinate 10,709 downwards.
ACATTGCGCTGAAAGTCATTACGGGACTACCCCGTTCACATGGGATCACTGCAGCACTCACCGTGATGGACCGCCTCTCCAAAGCTGTGCACTTCCTAGCTCTTCCCAAACTCCCTACAGCCCGTGAAACACCCGACCTCCTTCTTCATCACATCTTCCGTTATCATGTTACACCTGGTTTCCATCAGGACCTGCAGCGTAAAAATCCCAGCGGCACAACCACTAGTTGCCAGATCCTTGGGTTTGCCTGTGTGGTGATTAACGTTTACCGACTGCTTAGGACGGTATGCTCTAAGTTGTTTCTCCAGTATCGAGAATTACCTGTGAAACTCCGTCTCTTCGTGTGAAGATCAGTTTTCTAAGTGCAATTCCAGTTCAGAGGATTACCTGTGAAACCCAGCCTCTCCGCGCCAAGGTAAGACTTCTGAAGTTTTACTTCAGTGTAACCCTGTCTCCACACCAGGAAGAGTTTTTTTCCGCCGTTTCTTTCTCTACGCTTCGAGTCAAGATGAATTCTGTCCGACGTTTCCTGCCTACTTGCTCTCCCTCCTGTTTGCCGTTTACGTCTCCATCCTAACCAAATCTCCGTGCCTGTGTCCTGCACTTGGGTTCGCCTCATTCGTTGTAACAAGTACATTCTCTTCCTTAACATCTACGCGCTTAATCTTCTCATACCACTGCAAGTCATTTCTACAATCGGAAAGATCGTTTGTTCCGCAGTGAATGCTGAAGTAAAGAAATCATTAGGTGCCTCTGCTATCTCCTCCGGTTCCCTACACACTTTTCAAAGCTCACAATTGATTGGTACTATTCTCTCATATTTTATCCCCTTGCTCTTCACATACTTTTAGACCGCCTTGTCGTTTTCATCAATACTGCTCGTAAAGACCTTCTCAGGGCACCTCAGAGGCTCGTAACTTCGATCCTAATCTCTATCCTGCTGGCATTAAAATCTTCTGGATCGTTATCATTACCTGTTTTTTTTTTAAATTTCATGAGCATTTCATTCGGTATCTGTCAGTCTCTGTTACAGTGTGAGAGTGTGGGTTTCATTCTGTATCTGTCAGTCTCTGTTACAGTGTGGGAGTGTGGGTTTCATTCTGTATCTGTCAGTCTCTGCTACAGTGTGGGAGTGTGGGTTTCATTCTGTATCTGTCAGTCTCTGTTACAGTGTGGGAGTGTGGGTTTCATTCTGTATCTGTCAGTCTCTGCTACAGTGTGGGAGTGTGGGTTTCATTCTGTATCTGTCAGTCTCTGTTACAGTGTGGGAGTGTGGGTTTCATTCTGTATCTGTCAGTCTCTGGTACAGTGTGGGAGTGTGGGTTTCATTCTGTATCTGTCAGTCTCTGTTACAGTGTGGGAGTGTGGGATTCATTCTGTATCTGTCAGTCTCTGCTACAGTGTGAGAGTGTGGGTTTCATTCAGTATCTGTCAGTCTCTGCTACAGTGTGGGAGTGTGGGATTCATTCTGTATCTGTCAGTCTCTGCTACAGTGTGAGAGTGTGGGTTTCATTCTGTATATGTCAGTCTCTGATACAGTGTGAGAGTGTGGGTTTCATTCTGTATCTGTCAGTCTCTGTTACAGTGAGAGAGTGTGGGTTTCATTCTGTATCTGTCAGTCTGTACTGCAATGTGAGAGTGTGGGTTTCATTCCGTATTTGTCAGGCTCTGCTACAATGTGTGAATGTGGGTTTCATTCTGTATCTGTCAGTCTCTGCTACAGTGTGTAAGTGTGGGTTTCAATCTGTATCTGTCAGGCTCTGCTACAGTGTGAGAGTGTGGGTTTCATTCTGTATCTGTCAGTCTCTGCTACAGTGTGTGAGTGTGGGTTTCATTCTGTATCAGTCAGTCTCTATTACAGTGTGAGAGCGTGGGTTTCATTCTGCATCTGTCAGTCTCTGCAACAGTGTGAGAGTGTGGGTTTCATTCTGTATCTGTCAGTCTCTGTTTCACAGTGGGAGCCTGTGGTTTATTCAAAATCTAACAGTCTCCGCTACGATGAGAGAATTTGGGGTTCATTCTGTATCTGTCAGTCTCTGCTGTAGATTGAGAGTGTGCATTTCATTCTACATGTGACATTCTACTCCCGTGTGAGTGGTGGGTTCATTCTGTATCTGTCTGCTCCAGCGTTACGTGTGCTGTCTCAGTTCCGGACCTGTGAATATCTGACTCAGTGTCCGCCGATGTTGTTTTTTTCTCCTTCTTTCCCGCCGTTCCACCAATCAATTGAATACTCTTAAATTAGAATCTGTTTTCCTGAGCTATTTTTAGAACAAGATTCTTCTGCAGTTGGATTATGTTAAAATTGTGAGATGGACAGTGAATTGATGAATAATGACGGTTGTGTTGAGCAAAACATTAAGCATCATAGGGTCATATGGCAAACAAGCCATTCGGCTCGACGTAATTCTGCATGCTATTCGTTGCTAACCCACAGAGCGCCAACTGAGCAGCATTTGATCTGTAATCCTCTATGGTTTGGCAACACAACTTCTGAAATGTTGAATGAAATTTTAAAAAATAATAAATATATTAATTAATTTAAATAAATATGTGCGTAATTAATTTCATAAATTGATCGAAATAAAACCCGTCTCATGTACCTGCATTATTTATATAAATACATTTTCCTCAGCAATTCTAAATTGCTGCCTTCACCGTGTATCTCTGCACTCTTATGTTTGCTGATTCTGTCACATATTCCTCTGTGTGAACGAGAGCGTGAATCAATTCGAGTTTTGTCCCGCTCATAAAGGTTTCGATTCTCTTATGACAGTTTTGGACTTGCCTGCAATATGCCATGAATTTTTGATTGGGAAAATTGTAATTACGTTGTTCTGTGCAGCACCGAAAGGGTTTGTGTGTAGGAATTCGACTTAAGCTCAGGTCCGACGTTTGGAGTCATCTAAAGGTCCGTATTGCAGCAGACTGATGAACTCTGGGAAATTGCTGTCACTGCTACGTCACTGCACAGCCGGGAATGTCCCGCTCATCAGGGACATGGTGGCGGAAGAGCTTGTTCCTGTGTTGCAAGCCACCGTGCCCTATATTACACCCGTCAGTCCAGAAGAACAAGATAAACTGAGGTGAATGGACAGCAGATGGTGAACAGATTGACATTACATTGTGAACATATCACCTGGACATGTTGAGTTCATGGAACAGCAGAGAACAGGAGCAAGCCCTGTGACTCACTACTTCTGCGCTGAACAAGTTACCGAATGCGACTAAACTCGGATGACTGTACATGACCCATTTCCCTTCATTCACTGGGTGCTCATGTGCTTTGACTGAATATTTACCATTATGGGAATCTAGAGATTATACCGCAATAGAAGGCGGACATTCATCGTCAGCTCCCTTGATGAAATGAATATTTGAGAAGGCAAGAGAAAACACTGATGGATTAAAAAGATGGAGGATCACTTAAAAACTTCCCTGGAAGGGAGCAGGAGGGCTGGTGAGTTAGCCAAACTGGAATCAAGTTGGGTGGTGAAATGGAATCTAGATATTGAGGTAGGAATGACAGAAAAACCAGCAGACTATACAGATATAGACTAAATCATGACCCAGCAACAGGATCAGGAATTAGCAAAGGTACAAAGAGGAGAGGAGTCTGAAGATTATGGGAAATGTCGATGGATACAGGCACGGATTTGGATTGTACTTGATAGTGCTAAGTTTGATGTGCTGCATTGTGAAATAAACCAGATGATGTACTTGCACTGTGACATTTGTGGGCATCAAGGAGCAGATAGAACTATGGAACAGTTGAATAATCTGCGTTGGTGGCCAAAACTGCGAGGAGATGAACATTATTGTAAGAATTGTTTGATTTGTGAACAGTGATAACCCAGATAAACCGACAATAGAAGCAGTTTTAAGACTCGCTCCGTAGAAGGACCATGTGTTAACTTGTAGGATTATTTTGTTGGATTTTCACCTCCACGCACTGGAGGACTGAACTATATCCTCGAGATGGTGGATGCCATCACCAAGTGGAGAGAGGCTTTCCCAACAAGATGATGAAAACCGCCGACGTTACAGCCAGGATGGTGTAGGACGGAATTTCTACCCTTTGGGGATTGCAAAGCTCTCTGGAATCATTCATGGTCCCCGCTACTCCGCAGATGTGATACAAAATGTAATGAAACTGTCTGGGATAAAACACAGTTTGGTATCCCTTATCGACCTCAACAGAGTGCAATTACTGACGGGATGAGCGGGACTTTAAAGACAATGCTAGCGAAAATAAAAAAAAAGTTTGGAAACCTTGTCTGGGCTAGATTTACCATCAACTGAACAATTAATTGACTGTATTAAATCGGCCCATTGTGTCGCCGCCCATAAGAGGTGATGGAAGAAACAGCAGAGCAATGCTTATTTCAAGGTGCGAACAGACAATGACAGGAAACAGAGCAGCACTGAGCAGTTACAGATGGAGTTCAACCCGGAAAGGTAGAAAGTGATTCTCTTTGGAAGGATGAAGTTGAAGGCAGAGGTGATACTTTCTCGACTCTTCCGAGGGCCGTTCGTTATAACGAGTTCCACAATGGAAACGGAGTGATGAGATTTTCTCCAATAATTCGAGGGCCGCTCATCGCTACGAGAACCACAATCGGCACAGAGCGGTGCACTGCAGGAGCAGAAGGAAGTGTGATTGACAGGTGAGCTTGAAAACAACCGCTGTTCTGCACATACTTAGAGTGACGCTCGAAAGGCAATATACCTGACAGTAAATCAGGAGAAAATAAAGACAACTTCGTGGCAAGTAATACTGGGAATCTGGGGATTATGCATAGATTTTACTTAATATCTTTGTTCAAACAGATAATTGATGGATAAATAGTGGTAGAATTGTGGAGGGTTGAGAATATCTTCAAAGCTAAACAGACTGCAACGCAAGTAACGGGTATGGGATGGTCAAGTCATTCACTGGCTGAGGTCAGCGTCCTGCCAAGCGGCCCGTGTCTGCGCTGGAAAACATTGTTCTTCAAACTTTCCACAGCCCTCGCTAATTTCCCGAGGACACGCTCTCCTTTTGATCACAGGTCACTGGAATATCGCTGTGGATCCTTTACATTGTTTGGAGGAATATGTGCAGTGTATTTTATTGTAACACATGTCAGCTGTCACTGTGATTACCATCACTCACACCGCCCGGAATGACTGGAACGAACGAAATTAGTGGACGAATATTCCCCTTCAATAAAGAATTGTTCTCCATTTCACCTATCGGACTAAACTCCCTCTCTCAACTTCAGAAGCAAATGTGCTCCATTGAATGTTAGAACAGAAATCAACTTAATTATGAACGCCTATGTTTGAAATAACACTATCAGATAAAAGGTCCTGTTTAAACTGCTGAGGCCAGGGGTCAGGGAAATTAAACTGGCAACATTAACGTCATATTTTTGCTTTAATGGAAATAGATTGCAATATCCCTTGACGAGTCAAACACATGACACAATGATTAGGTGAGTACAAACAATTTAATGTAAGTGTTTGTTCATTTGGTTGTCACTAATGTCCCTGACGTGATAGCCACGCTAATTGCCTCAGTGGAATTGCTCTCATCTCAATAAGAGTCTGCTAAACCGATCACCAGTTCATCTGAGCATCTGAAACGTTCCACACAACTGAAAGCTGCTTCTGACGGAATATGGAATATGCGGCAATATACTACATTGCGGCCATTTTCTATCCCACAATTGTAGCGGTTGGTGTCCCCGGTAAGATGCCGGAGCTGGTCACTTTATGTATGGTGCCGTCGTAACTCTGCTGCGGTATCCACACTGTTACTAAGCACAGATGCTACCGTCGGCTGAAACGTGTTTCTGGAATGGAGGATTCAGTCAACTGATTGTATTTTTTTTTCATTTTTGTACTTTGGTCGAAGTGATTTTTCTTTTGTCAATTACGTGTGTGCCGATATTGACTTTGTTTCATAATTTCACCTCGCTGGGCTTTCTGAAGTGATGCTGCTCTCTGCTTTTCTAGGCCCGAGTCTCTGTCAGTGCAGACACTTCGACCTGAAAACAACGTACCAGCTTATTTAAATGACGGTCCAGTCTATTTCCGACACGTAGATCTGTTCTGACATTAGTTAGTAAATGATAAATTGTGTTTTGTTCTTTTGATTCCACATCGTCACCGCTGCAAACAATCCCTTCAACTGTTTCGCCCCTTATAAAAGAAATGCTGTTGTTTACTGGGACGATGGTCCGTTCACCAGTACGTGAGCTGTGCAACTCAGAGTCTTTGCTCTAAATTGCCCAGCCGGAGTGCAGCGACGGAGACCGCACACACTGGACTCCCGCTTTCCACTTCCTAACGGATCATACCCATGGGGGAATTCAGACAGTTGCCGCTTACCATATTTCTATTTTGCTTTCAAATTTCTTGTAGTTAATTTAACGGCGATTGTGATCCTATCTCGGGGGAAATGCGGACTCTCCAAATGCATCACCCGTTACCTGGTTGGAATGGCGACAGCGGATCTGATGGTGGTTATCATTTTTGCTTTAGTGGAACAGACCAACAATATCCACATTTATTCCAGATCCCTGCTCATCACTCCTGTATGCGCTCTGACTCTTGTGTTTGAGGCTGTGACGACGGACTTTTCTGTTTGGTTTACGGTCAGTTTTACCTTCGATCGCTTCGTCGCAATATGTTGCCGAAAGCTGCGGGAGCGATACTGCACCGAGAGAACAGCAACGGTGGTTATAGTGACCGTGGTTATAGTGAGCTGCGGGAAATGTGTCCCGTTTTACTTTGCCATTGAACCTTACGTCATCATTGACAACACGCCGTGGCGGTGCACCGTCACATATGAATACGCTACTTCACCCGTGTGGAGAGGCTACCATTTACTGGACAGTATTTTAACACCATTGTTACCAATCGGCATAATCCTGGTGTTTAACGGGTTAACTGTAAGACATATCGTTGTGGCAAATAGAGTCCGCAGAAGGCTTCTGCACAGCAGCGACAATCAGAAAGATGCCGAGGTGGAAAATCGCAGAAAATCGATGATTTTGCTCTTTTCTATATCAGCTAATTTCATATTATTTTGGATGCCCAGTGTAGCGCATTCTCTAAAATGGCAAGTGCAAAACTATTTTTACGAGGACAGATATTTTAATTCCCGGGCATACATCCTACAGCAAATTGGGTTCATGTTGCAAAATCTCAGCATGTGTACAAATACTTGTATCTATACACTGACACAGAGGAAATTCAGAGAAGAGCTGAGGAATGGAATTAAGTATGTGTTTACATTAAATGGGCATCTGTGTAGATAACGCCCGCGTCTAATGACAATTCAGCGGAGTTTTCAAATAAAGCCGTTTTACAATGAACAGGTTTGGCAAATATGTCATTAATTCAAACAGCCATATGCCTGGACATCCGGAAATTGCAGAATTGGCGGAGGATTGCTGACTTCATTCAGTTCAGGTTGGTAGCAATACAAACGTTCAATGCTGCTGGCGTGATTGTTACATTGGTTGAAGTATATTCCAAACTATCACAGACACTCGACTGTCACAAGTGCATGGATGGCTTCAGGACTTTCTGGCTTTTAAATATTTCAAAATAGATAGGGTCGGGTAACAGTGTGTAGAGGGAGTGCCATGGGAAACTAGGGATTGTATCGCAGATGCAGAAAGGGAGGACAACGTGTAGCGTTTGCTTATTAATAGATAGTGCAACAAACACAGAAACATGAAGTTGATCACACCATTTGGAGTATTCTATGCAGTCGCCCACCAGATCAACCATATAAGTGCAACGGAAACGTAAAGAACCGATCAGGAAGCTAATATTTGACATCCGCCATGTTATTGGCACGGGTAACTGAAAATTCCAGGAAATTCTCTGGCAGCTCCCCAGTATAAAATGTCTAGGCATGGCATGATTTCTCAGTCGTGTCCAGGAAGGATTCATGTCATTATATGAATATATGCAGACTAGCGAACAGTCCATACCAGATCTCATAATAGAAAAGGAAACGAATCAGGTGACAGATCTCTTGGTGGGTCAGCATTTCAGAACAATAGGGTAGATCTGCCCTCTATTTACCTTGCACAGAGATAGGACCAGGGAGCATGGAATGTGTTTAACCGGGTTTTGCGATGTATGGGTTATGCTACCTGACAGGAACTTGGGAACGTGCATTACGGAATGATGTACTCTTGGAAAAGTGAAACAGATATGTGGACATTGTATAGGGAGCATTGACATGGGGTTCAGTAAAGGCTTGTCTCATTGTCGCAGGACAAGGATGATAGCATAAAGTAACCCTGGGTGACAAAAATATTTATAACAACTCTTCAACAGGAAGAAAGTAAGGTACTTAAGGTTTATGGAAAAAGGATCAGGCAGGGTTATGGAAGGTCACAATGCAGACAGGAGAAAAATTAATAATGGATTTAGAAAATTTAGAAGGGGACTTGAGAAGTCCTTGGCGAGTTTGCACTCTGAAGAACAGGAGGAGACTGTGGACAGTGTGGACAGATCAGAGTTAAAAGAGGAAAACTTGTGTCTGGAGTCCAAGGAGGCGGTGAAGCTCCTCACTGAATACATTGATCAATGTGAACACAGCGTCAATGCTCGAACAAGCCGACGCGGAGAAAGAGGATCCGCTGGGAACTTGGAAAACATTATGATAGATTCCCCGGTGCTGGAAGGGATATTGTTCAGCTGATTTGGGAAAGGAAACGAATACATTGCTGAGATTCTGGACAGGATATTTGTGTTTTCCCTGGCCAAGGACGTCGAACTAGAAGGTTAGAATGTGGTAAATGTTATTCATTTGTTGAAACAAGATAGTAGGGATACTTGTTGGAAGTATTGATAGTGAATGATCAGCCATGATCTCAGAATGGCGGTGCAGACTCGAGGGGCCGAATGGTCTACTTCTGCACCTATTGTCTATTGTCTATTGTATAGTCCAATGAATCTTTCATCAGTAGTGGGTAAACTATTGTAGAGGATAATGGAAGAGAGAATTTATGTGTATTTGGGGAAACGTGGTCTGGCTACGGAGAGACAACGTGGCTCTTTGAGAGGTATGTTGTCCAATATGAGCCAGATTAAGTTATTTGTAAAAGTGAAAATAAAACAAACAGAAGTATGCGAGTAGTCGATGTAGGTGTATTAATTCAGAAAGTCAGAAGACATAGGATCGAGTTAATCCTGAATTAATTCAGAATTGGCTTCCTATCAGAAGGCTGATGATGTAGTAGTTAGAGTGAATACTGGCTGAAAGGCAGCGGGCAGCCGCTGTCTTCTAAGAGGGTGGAAATTTTGGGACATTTTGCAACTTTTGGAATCTGCATTTGCATCGTTCCGAGAATCAGGACTGAGGGAAATAACTGATTTAAACTGACCACACAGCAGAAGCTGGATAATTTATAGAATTAGGGCTAACGACGTAAGCAAATCGCTAAGCGATTCACTGCACAAGTGCGTTATCTAAACTGATCTGTCATTTACATATTACAGGGCAAATGCTACAAAGACTTCAAAATAATCGTTTCCAATCGAGACCTACAACTGAAAACCAGCATTTAAAAGTTTAGAGCAACTTCCAGTGCTCAATAAAATAACCATCTTTCCAAAATGACAATTCCAAATTCAAAAGTCAAGTACACACCAATTTATCCCAATACTCCTAAAACGAGTTTTTATCGAATCGGTAGTAGATACGCTAAAACGTTGATCCACTTAACCCTGAATCCACATGGCCGGTGTGTGAATCGGTGTCTCGCTCCGAAATTAATAATAAATGAAACAAACTAAAAAAACACAGCGAGTGCAAGGAAAACACCCGTGCTCACACTTGTCTTCCTTCAAAACTTTCGTAGGCATACACCACTACTTCATAGAATTTCGAAGAGATATGCAGCCTTCGAATTTTGCATCAGTTCCTGGAAATCACGTATCGCAAGGTGACACAATTTTTTTTGTCACGTGTATAGAGAAAAAAGAAGATTAATTCAACCATACCCCAAACAGAAACAAAAGAAACACACAACTCACATAAAGCCATTTCTTCTCTTTCTCTTTCAATTGAACTCACTTATGACCAAACATCGTGCTCTATTTTAAAACTGCAATGTATTCATGTTTTCAAAATGTCGCAGAAAATGACATGCCCTTATTTGTTCAATGGTTAACAAACGTCTGTAATTGGAATAATAAAACATTTAAAAAAGCCTTTCGATTCCCAGACAAAGAGACACAGAAAGTAACGTATCTTCCAGGAGTTAATATTAAAACATGACGGCTCCACCACTCCAAAGACTTCCAGGATTTCTGACCTCCAATTTCTGACCAAGGCGAGGATTCGGATTAAATGAAGCCTTTGTTTTATAGTACTGGGAGGAGTGATCCTCATTACCGCCGATGAAGCAACAGATTTGCTCAGTGTCCTTTGATTGGGTCCTTTCCATTGGTAAACGCATTCTGACGTGCAATACATCAGGGTCCGTTACATTCTTATTTTGACTGAATCAAGTAACGAATACTCTTGTAATCTCAAAGGAACCAACCTATTTCGACATCAGACTCTCCTCTCAACAACGGAAAGGACAATGGGTTTTCCACGAATTAAATTTAAATGGCTTCGGAGATCAGTTGTGACGCAATCTGCAAATGCGGGCTCGTTGGTCTAGTGGTATGATTCTCGCTTCGGGTGGAAA